>NC_088421.1:35462651-35697847 GCF_034236695.1 Oncorhynchus nerka
TTATTGAGTGTATTATTATTGAGTGTATTATTATTGAGTGTATTATTATTGAGTGTATTATTATTATTGAGTGTATTATTATTATTGAGTGTATTATTATTGAGTGTATTATTATTGAGTGTATTGTTATTATTATTGAGTGTGTATTATTATTGAGTGTATTATTATTGAGTGTATTATTATTGAGTGTATTATTATTAGTGTATTATTATTGAGTGTATTATTATTGAGTGTATTATTATTGAGTGTATTATTATTGAGTGTATTATTATTATTATTGAGTGTATTATTATTGAGTGTATTATTATTGAGTGTATTATTATTATTATTGAGTGTATTATTATTATGTATTATTATTGAGTGTATTATTATTGAGTGTATTATTATTGAGTGTATTATTATTGAGTGTATTATTATTGAGTGTATTATTATTGAGTGTATTATTATTATTATTGAGTGTATTATTATTGAGTGTATTATTATTGAGTGTATTATTATTAGTTATTAGTGTATTATTATTGAGTGTATTATTATTGAGTGTATTGAGTGTATTATTATTAGTGTATTATTATTGAGTGTATTATTATTGAGTGTATTATTATTGAGTGTATTATTATTGAGTGTATTATTATTGAGTGTATTATTATTGAGTGTATTATTATTGAGTGTATTATTATTGAGTGTATTATTCAGCGTTAGTGTCCCATTATACCTGTTTTATAATGGTGTTAGAATAACCTTGATATTGTATATTAAAACAATCAATATACTGAAATGATGCATCACTTACCATCACACATACAGTGATGCATCACTTACCATCACACATACAGTGATGAATCACTTACCATCACACATACAGTGATGCATCACTTACCATCACACATACAGTGATGCATCACTTACCATCACACATACAGTGATGCATCACTTACCATCACACATACAGTGATGATACAGTGATGAATCACTTACCATCACACATACAGTGATGAATCACTTACCATCACACATACAGTGATGCATCACTTACCATCACACATACAGTGATGCATCACTTACCATCACACATACAGTGATGAATCACTTACCATCACACATACAGTGATGAATCACTTACCATCACACATACAGTGATGCATCACTTACCATCACACATACAGTGATGCATCACTTACCATCACACATACAGTGATGAATCACTTACCATCACACATACAGTCATGCATCACTTACCATCACACATACAGTGATGCATCACTTACCATCACACATACAGTGATGCATCACTTACCATCACACATACAGTGATGCATCACTTACCATCACACATACAGTGATGAATCACTTACCATCACACATACAGTGTGGGAGATGCAGTTCGCAGACAGACTGCTCAGGACAGTCAATGCTGAACAGGGGTCCTGCTGGTGTCCTGGAGCCCAGGAGGCTCCTGTCCCATTGAGTCACCTTGTAAACCACATCTCCCTTCCCTTCCATCAGAAACACCAGACCAGTGGAACTGCACTGGAAAAGACCTGCCTTGGAGCATTGGAGCCTGCGAGGCAGACGAAGGGAAAAGATGACAGTTGTAAACTTTTGGGGGGAATAAAAAGAGTCAAGCACTCTTTTGGTAAACATGACCATAGGAAAAGGCCATGATAAAGTCGTGGAAGTTTCAGTGATCAATAGTTACCTATATGTAGGCTTGTGGTTATGTGTTGTAAGATCTTTGACAATCTCAGGATTTAACATTGTTACACTTGTTGACACCTGTAACAGAAAAAGGAAGACCAGGTAACACTAGTACATGGGATCAAATAGTCTCAGACTGAATTCCTATGGTTGAGATGTGGTTAATCAACTCCCCACAAACATACCTGCACATGCTTCCTACCATTCCCAGACTGTGATTCAAATATGGTAGTTTTTGTGTGTAAATCCGGTCTTGGAGTGATTTGTACTGTACTAGAGCAACCCATCAGTTTCTCATAGTACATCTTCATCTTGTTATACTCCACAGTGACATCATCTGCACAAGAGAAAACATTCAGAACAAGCATCAGCTTTTAAGATGTTTATATTTTGATGTTAGATAGTGGCCAATCCCCTGAAATTAATTATATTTGGTTTGATGTTACTTTAGGGTGATTTGACCATTTCTTTTTAAGTAAAAAACACATGCTCAAATGTCCCCATAATTGATATTGTTTGTTAGCTTGTGGTGGCTAAAGTTAGCTGAGGTTTGTAGTGGCTGTTTAAAGAAAACCAAACATGGATTACAGTTTCTCCTGGCCACATGGATTACTTTAAGGGTAAGGAAGCAACTGTCATGGTTCCACCTGTCACCAGAGGGCAGCAGAGACCGTCCTAGAGACAGTAATGACACTCAGGTGTGTCCTATTACTCATTATGATTTCCCTGTTAAAAGAGGTGTGTTTTCTGGTTTCCTTTGCAGAAGCTTGAATTGTTTGCCATGTACATTTGTCTCCTGAGTGAGTTTGAGATGGTGTTTGTTGTTTTTCTAGTGTTACTGTGATCCTTCGGTTACTGTTTCTCAGGAAAGAATTTATGTTTATCCTTAAGCACTGATTCCTCAACTGGTCTCTTCTCTGCACATGGCTCCAACCTCACCAGCTCCCACTAACATCAAGTTGTAAAATCCTGAACTTTAGACTGCCATGGACTAAAATCCTGAAATGTCTTTGTGTTCTTGTCTTACTTTATTATAACCCAAAATAAAAGTTTATTACTCAATTTTTTATAAACAAGATTGTAAGTAACGTGAGTAATGTATAACTTGAAAACATTTACTTATGACACAAGTTAAATGCAGCTCAAGATAAAGGGGACATGGTTTCCAGACATGTTCTGACGAGTACTTGACTTGATTATAGCTATATTGGAATAACTAAAGCATTTGGTCCCTTCATTTACCTGGGAGGAACGAGCTGTTGGGGGTCTTGAGTGAGAGATCCATTGATTCTTGTAGTTTACACTTCAGTTGCATCATGATGTGATCCTAATACAGGACAGAAATGATTATTTAGTCCCCTCTCACACCAAGTGATGATTGTACTTTACCACAACCAGGTCTAAATGCTGTGCATCGGGTGTTCATAAACTAAGTTCTTCTTGAGTGTATTTTGGTTTGCTTTCAAGCCGCAAATACTTGAATTCTGCAAGTGTGCTCATAATCGCTATGGTGGCCTGTGGAAACATGCAGATCCTAAGAAGAGTACTAACCTAAACCCATCTGAAAATGCACCCCTAACCTGCTGTGTGAAGGCAGCATGACAATAGCAACAACACTTGAGTACATTTACCTTTAGCAAACATCAATCCATCTGCTGTGTAAACTGAAGGGTTGTTACATGTACAGACATTACACAAGTGTACTTCATTTGAACACTAACATACACTACCGGTTAAAAGTTTTAGAACACCTACTCATTCAAGGGTTTTTCTTTATTTTTAGTATTTTCTACATTGTAGAATAATAGTGAAGACATCAAAACTATGAAATAACACATATGGAATCATGTAGTAACCAAAAAAGTGTTAAACAAATCAAAATATATTTTATATTTGAGATTCTTCTAATAGCCAAACTTTGCCTTGATGACAGCTTTGCACACTCTTGGCATTCTCTCAAACAGCACAATGTAGAAAATAGACTAAATTAAGAAACACCCTTGAATGAGTAGGTGTTCTAAACTTTTGACCGGTAGTGTACATGCCACATGCTGCTATTCAAGGGGATATGGACTATAAACCTATATGGCTTCACCAGTGGCAATGTATTTCTTTTGAATTTTCAGAGATTTGCAGCATGACAAATGAACGTCTATGTAAAAGTGTATTTTTATGGGATTGTGATGTTGCTGATTAACAGACCTGAAAGTAACTTTTGGGACAAAACCCTATGTACGTACTGTTTTATCCAAGCAATATCGACACTATTTTGCCAAATCTAGATGTGGAGTGGCCCCTCTCTCTATTGAGACAGGTCTGCGCCCCCTTTTCCGGCGTCTTTTCTTCACACAAAAGGCGTGGATCTGGGCCTGTTCCAGTGAAAGCAGCATATACTTCTCGTCGGACTCGTTAAAGGAAAAAGTTTCTTCCAGTCTGCGGTGAGTAATCGCTGTTCTGATGTCCAGAAGTTATTTTCGGTCATAAGAGAAGGTAGCAGCAACATGTACCACAATAAGTTACACAAAGTGCATGCAATATTAGGAAGGTATTTCTATTTTTTGTACACTCGGTGTATTACCATTGTTAGAGCTTGGCTATCTTGTAGTCAATATAATAGCTTTGGGTCAAAACGAAAGGAACAGGTTTCTGTCCATCTCTTAATATGTCATGTTTTAAAAGGTTTGTAATGTGCAAAAGTCCAATGTTAATTGTGAAATTGCTATTTTTTTTTACAAAATGTCCCAAATTTTGTAATGTTTATTGACCGAGTTGTAAAACATGTTGACATTGTGCCAGGGGCTTAGCTAACTTAACTAGCTAGCTTGCTAACGTTACATTAATGAATAAGGAGGAAACGCTAGCTGGCTATACCTCCCTGTGTTAGTACATTTTACTCACTAAAATAGTTATTGCTAGCTATGAGTCTGAAACGGGGAATTGAAATTGAATGCTTCGAATATGAATATTTGTTCAATCTATTCAAGAGAAATGTAAATGGTAGGATTATTTGGCCATGTCCTCAGCAATTGTTTTCTGTGCTAGCTAGCTAACGTTACATCTGGAAAAAGTTGATAAAATGTTCAAATTACTTTTAACATTCTATATTGTAGGATGTCCATATTCTTTTTGATAACATGCTGAATGCATGGGAAAATAGATATGACAGTATATTGACTGAATAAAATTCATACACAGACCTTTATTGTTGGTATTATAGATCAGTCGCAAACTGCACAGTTAATTACCACGAAATGATTAGCTATAAATGCTTTATGAATGGGGAAATAGATTTGACTTGACTTTGACTGCATAGAATTCATACATAGACCCTTAATGTGTGCGTTATAGACCAGTATGACCATCTTAATTGTGATGTGGAGGAGGACTGTTAATGAGTTATGATATGAACCTCAACTACACGATTTGATTCATAAAATGAACCCTAGGGATTCAACCCTGTGGGGATCTTCATGCATAAAATGAACCCTAGGGATTCAGCCCTGTGCATCTATTAGGATACTGTACCTAAATATGAGCTTTTGCATAGCATGACGCGAATGAACTATAGATATGCTATGAATATATTTCAATCATCTTTATTGATGCGTTTGGGACCTGTAATAACACGTTCATGAAACGCTTGGGGTAATAAATGCATTATGGATATGTAGTCAAAGTCAATCATTACCCTTTTATTATTTGTTTTTATGCATACATGTGTATAGATGATGTAGTGTATTATAGATTAAGCATGTACCATGTTTGACCATGATTGTTATTAGTGCCTCAAAACTCAATTTCATGTGTTATTTGTTTATCAGTATTTTGTATTATTGTATCATTGTTGAGTGTCACTTAAATGCATTTTTCAAACTCTAACTCTATGGTACAATGTGTCAAACCTTCAGGTTGGTTAAACAAACCAGCATATCTTCCTTGGCCTTCTGGAAAATGTTGTTATTCTTCATGTGCTGATGTAAATCATCTTTCATCCTTTTCAGAGAATCTTTTCCTGTATGCTCTGATGCCCCTAAAACACAGTCATCATATTGTTTCTATAACCTTTGTATCTGCTATTAATACATTTAAATATGTTTAAGAACGTGTTACTTCCCAAATATCATTATAATTTTCATAACTAGAATACAACACTTACTCAGATAATATATTTTCATTTTAAGACTTACTTATATAGCATCGATGCATGGTGTCCTTGATTGACTCGGTTAAAGTGGAGTAGATTTTTTTCTTTTTCTCGCGGAGGTCAAAGATTAGTTTTGCCTTCAATTCAGTTTCCTTTCAGATAGAAAAACATGGTCCAGAAGACCCTAATTTAAGTGTTTTCCTTACCTTGTAAGAAGTCTATGGACCAGATAAGAGTAACCTTATTTCTGGACGGTGTGTTTACATGGCTACTTTCTAAAAATTGGGTGAGTGGGGAGGGGTTCAATGTTGCATTTCCTGATTTCAAAAAGGCACTCGCACAACTGAGCTATCTTCTATCTTTGTTGCAAGTGCATGGTAACAATTGAATACAGGAAGGACATGAGAAAACTGCACAATGCTCTTGCTATTATCACCGTTATTTATCAAGCTTTACATATCGGCCTCTTTTTCTTTTTAAACCCTACCTCCGTCTTGAGGAATGCCAGATGCAGTGACACATCCGGGTGCTCCCCAACCAAGCTGTTTGTGTCAAGGGTGAACGTATCAATCTGCTCCCTGATTGGGCCACCTTTGCCCTCGTTTCTGAAACACAATATGTTGAAGTCAGAAAGATGGTTAGTAGATGTGATTTAACAGGGCCCTAATTATTCCATGTGTATTATTTTATTTACACACATTCAGAAAGTACTCAGATTCCTTTAATTTTTCCACATTGTTGCGTTACAGCCTTATTCTAAAATGTATTAAGTTTCATCAAGGATCTCTATGGATCTCTTTATTAGTTTCATCAAGGATATCTCTGTACTTCTCTCTGTTCGTCTTTCCATTGATCCTGACTAGTCTTCCAGTCCCTACTGCTGAAAAACATCCCCACAGCATGATGCTGCCACCGCGATGCTTCACCATAGGCATGGTGCCAGGTTTCCTCCAGACGAGACGCTTGGCATTCAGGCCAAAGAGTTCAAACTTGGTTTCATCAGACCAGAGAATCTTATTTCTCATGGTCTGAGAGTCCTTTAGGTGCCTTTTGGCAAACTCCAAGTGGGCTGTGAAGTTCATTTTACTGAGGAGTGCCTTCAGTCTGGCCACTCTACCATAACGGCCTGATTGGTGGAGTGCTGCAGGGATGGTTGCCCTTCTGGAAGGTTCTGCTATCTCCACAGAGGAACTCTGGAGCTCTGTCAGAGTGAAAAATTGGGTTCTTGGTCACAGCCCTGACTAAGGCCCTTCTCCCCTGATTGCTCAGTTTGGCCTGGCCAGCTTTAGGATGAGTTTTGGTGGTTCCAAACTTCTTCCATTTAAGAATGATGGAGGCCACTGTGTTCTTGGGGACCTTCAATTATGGAGAAATGTTTTGGTACCCTTCCCCAGATCTGTGCCTCGACACAATCCTGTGTCGGAGCTCTACGGACAATTCCTTCGACCTCATGGCTTGGTTTTTGCCCTGACATGCACGGTCAACTGTGAGACCTTACATAGACAGGTGTGTGCCTTTCCAAATTATGTCCAATCAATTGAATTTACCACAGGTGAACTCCAATCTAGTTGTAGAAACATCTCAAGACTGATCAATGGAAACAGGATGCATCTGAGCTCAATTTCGATACGCATATCAAAGGGTCTGAATAGTTATGTTAAAAAGGTCAATTCTAAAAACCTGTTTTCACTTTGTCATTATGTGTGTAGATTGATGAGGGGAAAAAAATATTTAATCAAATTCAGAATAAGCCTGTAGCATAACAAAATTTGGAAAAAGTCAAGGTTTCTGAATACTTTCCAAATGCACTATATATATATATATATATATATATAGAGAGAGAGAGAGAGAGAGAGAGAGAGAGATAATGATTAAATGACTTACGGGAAATGTATCTTGAACTGTTCATCAATGAGACTTCTCATACATGAGGCTAAACTCTCATTAAGGTTTATTTCCCTTCTCCTTTCCCTTTTCCCTTTTGGTTTGTGAACGCCACCATTCTTGCATAAAGACTTCACTACTTGATGATAGCCACTAGCTTTTTTCCCTCTCTGGGAATAAAAAAATGAAAATATGTTTAACGTTTTTAACAGCACAGCACTGGAAATCTGTCATGCGTTTCCAGTATCGTGCAAGCCTACAGTATATCTGTGCGAACCAATGTGTGCTATCTCCAGAGAAATGTGAAAATCGAGAGACTGGATACATGATAACTTCATGGAGATAAGAACTTACAACTCTACCATTTATTTCTCTCTCCGGTAGTTTGGATAATGACGACTTGTGCACATTACTTTGGTTAATTGTGGGTTCTTGAGTCACAGACTGAGTCATGAGGGACAGACAAGTGCTTCTGTTGGTGTTTTGGACCCGGGTTTGTGCAGTAATGATGTTTTTCTCTGGCTTCAGTTAGATGGTTGCTTCTTTCTCGCTCCAAGTTGCCTTCTGCTGGTTGTCTTTTAAGTGCTTTTTGGGCTTGCCTGCCCTTTCAGTGCCCTTGCTGCAGCTCGCCAAAGAAAATCCTTCTTGGGAGACGGTGTTGGGGAAACCTGATGGTGTGGCCAGTCCATTGGAGCTGTGCATTTCTGCTGTTTGCCCTCTGCATTACCTCCAGGTTGGAGACCTTGTCTTACCACTGCATACTCATAATAGACCTCAGAGATTGTGTATGGAATGTTTCCAGCTGTTTGATGTGGTGACAGTTCAGGGTCCAAGTTTCACAGCCCTACAGCAGGTTTGTGATCACTACCATAGTATAGGTTTTCAGTTTTGTGGAAAGAGGGATGGTGTTATGGTTGAGTATCCTGTTCCTCGGTCTTCCCGATGATTGGCTTGAGCCGTCCTCAGAGATGGTGTTCCCCAGGTATGTGACGTGCTCGACCATCTGGAACTCACATGAGTTGCGGTAGATCCGTTGAGGAACAATCGTCAGCAAAGAGGGCCTTATGGACAAGATGTTCTTGTGTTTTGGTCTTTGCTCAGAGGCTACGTAAGTTGTAGATTGAAGAATCATCCGTGTATCTGATGTAAATGCCTTTGAGTTCCTTAGTGGCGTTTTTGAAGACGTCAGTAAAAAAATATACAGTACCAGTCAAAGGTTTGGACACACCTACTCCTTTAAGGGTTTTTATTTTGACAATTGTATACATTGTGTAATAACAGTGAAGAAATCAAAACTATGAAATAACATTACATTTACATTTAAGTCATTTAGCAGACGCTCTTATCCAGAGCGACTTACAAATTGGTGCATTCACCTTATGACATCCAGTGGAGCAGCCACTTTACAATAGTGCATCTAAATCTTTTAAGGGGGGTGAGAAGGATTACTTTATCCTATCCTAGGTATTCCTTAAAGAGGTGGGGTTTCAGGTGTCTCCGGAAGGTGGTGATTGACTCCGCTGTCCTGGCGTCGTGAGGAGTTTGTTCCACCATTGGGGGCCAGAGCAGCGAACAGTTTTGACTGGGCTGAGCGGGAACTGTACTTCCTCAGTGGTAGGGAGGCGAGCAGGCCAGAGGTGGATGAACGCAGTGCCCTTGTTTGGGTGTAGGGCCTGATCAGAGCCTGGAGGTACTGAGGTGCCGTTCCCCTCACAGCTCCGTAGGCAAGCACCATGGTCTTGTAGCGGATGCGAGCTTCAACTGGAAGCCAGTGGAGAGAGCGGAGGAGCGGGGTGACGTGAGAGAACTTGGGAAGGTTGAACACCAGACAGGCTGCGGCGTTCTGGATGAGTTGTAGGGGTTTAATGGCACAGGCAGGGAGCCCAGCCAACAGCGAGTTGCAGTAATCCAGACGGGAGATGACAAGTGCCTGGATTAGGACCTGCGCCGCTTCCTGTGTGAGGCAGGGTCGTACTCTGCGGATGTTGTAGAGCATGAACCTACAGGAACGGGCCACCGCCTTGATGTTAGTTGAGAACGACAGGGTGTTGTCCAGGATCACACCAAGGTTCTTAGCGCTCTGGGAGGAGGACACAGTGGAGTTGTCAACCGTGATGGCGAGATCATGGAACGGGCAGTCCTTCCCCGGGAGGAAGAGCAGCTCCGTCTTGCCGAGGTTCAGCTTGAGGTGGTGATCCGTCATCCACACTGATATGTCTGCCAGACATGCAGAGATGCGATTCGCCACCTGGTCATCAGAAGGGGGAAAGGAGAAGATTAATTGTGTGTCGTCTGCATAGCAATGATAGGAGAGACCATGTGAGGTTATGACAGAGCCAAGTGACTTGGTGTATAGCGAGAATAGGAGAGGGCCTAGAACAGAGCCCTGGGGGACACCAGTGGTGAGAGCACGTGGTGAGGAGACGGATTCTCGCCACGCCACCTGGTAGGAGCGACCTGTCAGGTAGGACGCAATCAAGCGTGGGCCGCGCCGGAGATGCCCAACTCGGAGAGGGTGGAGAGGAGGATCTGATAGTTCACAGTATCGAAGGCAGCCGATAGGTCTAGAAGGATGAGAGCAGAGGAGAGAGAGTTAGCTTTAGCAGTGCGGAGCGCCTCCGTGATACAGAGAAGAGCAGTCTCAGTTGAATGACTAGTCTTGAAACCTGACTGATTTGGATCAAGAAGGTCATTCTGAGAGAGATAGGGGAGAGCTGGCCAAGGACGGCACGTTCAAGGGTTTTGGAGAGAAAAGAAAGAAGGGATACTGGTCTGTAGTTGTTGACATCGGAGGGATCGAGTGTAGGTTTTTTCAGAAGGGGTGCAACTCTCGCTCTCTTGAAGACGGAAGGGACGTAGCCAGCGGTCAGGGATGAGTTGATGAGCGAGGTGAGGTAAGGGAGAAGGTCTCCGGAAATGGTCTGGAGAAGAGAGGAGGGGATAGGGTCAAGCGGGCAGGTTGTTGGGCGGCCGGCCGTCACAAGACGCGAGATTTCATCTGGAGAGAGAGGGGAGAAAGAGGTCAGAGCACAGGGTAGGGCAGTGTGAGCAGAACCAGCGGTGTCGTTTGACTTAGCAAACGAGGATCGGATGTCGTCGACCTTCTTTTCAAAATGGTTGACGAAGTCATCTGCAGAGAGGGAGGAGGGGGGGGGGGAGGGGGATTCAGGAGGGAGGAGAAGGTGGCAAAGAGCTTCCTAGGGTTAGAGGCAGATGCTTGGAATTTAGAGTGGTAGAAAGTGGCTTTAGCAGCAGCGACAGAAGAGGAAAATGTAGAGAGGAGGGAGTGAAAGGATGCCAGGTCCGCAGGGAGGCGAGTTTTCCTCCATTTCACGTGGGCGGACGAAGAGAGAGCAGTAGGAGTAGCAGTGTTATCTGTGGTGATCCATGTTTCCGTCAGTGCCAAGAAGTCGAGGGACTGGAGGGAGGCATAGGCTGAGATGAACTCTGTCTTGTTGGCCGCAGATCGGCAGTTCCAGAGGCTACCGGAGACCTGGAACTCCACGTGGGTCGTGCGCGCTGGGACCACCAGATTAGGGTGGCCGCGGCCACGCGGTGTGGAGCGTTTGTATGGTCTGTGCAGAGAGGAGAGAACAGGGATAGACAGACACATAGTTGACAGGCTACAGAAGAGGCTATGCTAATGCGAAGGAGATTGGAATGACAAGTGGACTACACGTCTCGAATGTTCAGAAAGTTGAGCTTACGTAGCAAGAATCTTATTGACTAAAATGATTAAAAATGATACAGTACTGCTGAAGTAGGCTAGGTGGCAGTGGCTGCGTTGTTGACTTTGTAGACTAGCTGGCAGTGGCTGCGTTGTTGATTACGGTACGTTGCGTTAAAAGAACGACAATAGCTGGCTAGGTAACCTAGAAAATCGCTCTAGACTACACAATTATCTTTGATACAGAGACGGCTATGTAGCTAGCTATGTAGCTAGCTACGATCAAACAAATCAAACCGTTGTACTGTAATGAAATGAAATGAAAATGTGATACTACCTGTGGAGCGAGGCGGAATGCGACCGGGTTGTTGAGTTCTAATCGGTAGACGTTGGCTAGCTGTTAGCTAGCTAGCAGTGTCTCCTACGTTAAGGACGACAAATAGCTGGCTGCGTTGTTGATTCAGGGGCTAGCTGGCTAGCTAGCTAGCAGTGTTGATTACGTTACGTTGCGTTAAAAGAATGACAATAGCTGGCTAGGTAACCTAGAAAATCGCTCTAGACTACACAATTATCTACACAATTATCTTTGATACAGAGACGGCTATGTAGCTAGCTATGTAGACGGTGGGCGTTAGCTAGCTGGCTAGCTGCTGGGCAGATACGTTAGGACGACGAAATACGATAATTACGCAATTATCTTTGATACAAAGACGGCTATGTAGCTAGCTAAGAAGAAATTGCTAAGATTAGACAAATCAAACCGTTGTACTATAATGAAATGTAATGAAAAGTTATACTACCTGCAGACCGAAGTGCAGACCGAAGTGCGGATGCGACTGCTCGCTCCAACCCGGAAGTAGACGCGATAACACACATGGAATCATGTAGTAAACAAAAAATATATATTTTAGACTTTAGATTTTTCAAAGTAAGTACCCTTTGCCTTGATGGCAGCTTTGCACACTCTTGGCATTGTCTCAACCAGCTTCATGGGGTAGTCACCTGGAAGGCTTTTCCAACCGTCTTGAAGGAGTTCCCACATACACTGAGCACTTGGCTGATTTTCCTCAACTCTGCAGTCCAACTCATCCCAAACCATCTCAATTGGGTTGAGATCGGGTGATTGTGTAGGCCAGGTTATCTGATGCAGCACTTCATCACTCTCCTTCTTGGTCAAATAGTCCTTACAGGGCCTGGAGGTATGTTTTGGGTCATTGTACTGTTGAAAAACAAATGATAGTCCCATTAAGCGCAATCCAGATGAGATGGCGTATCGCTGCAGAATGCTGTGGTAGCCATTCTGGTTAAGTGTGCCTTGAATTCTAATCAAATCACTGACAGTGTCACAAGCAAAGCAACCCACATCATCACACCTCCTCCATGCTTCACGGTGAGAACCACACATGCAGAGATCATCCGCTCACTTACTCTGCATCTCACAAAGACATGGCGGTTGGAACCAAAAATCTCAAATTTGGACTCATCAGACCAAAGGATTACCATCGGTCTAACTTCCATTGCTCATGTTTCTTGGCCCAATCAAGTCTCTTCTTCTTATTGGTGTCCTTTAGTAGTGGTTTTGTTGCAGCAATTCAACCATGAAGGCCTAATTCACGCAGTCTCCTCTGAACAGTTGATGTTGAGATGTCTGTTACTTGAACTCTGTGAAGCATTTTTTGGGCTGCATTTGGAGATGTAGTTAAGTGCAGATTTCTGGTAACTCTAATAAACTTATCCTCTGCAGCCGAGGTAAATCTGGGTCTTCCTTTGCTGTGACAAGCCTCATGAGAACCAGTTTCATCACAGTGCTTGGTGGTTTTTGCAACTGCACTTGAAGAAACTTTCAAAGTTCTTGACATTTTCCGGGTTGACTGACCTTCTTGTCTTAAAGTAAAGTAATGATGGGCTGTTGTTTCTCTTTGCTTATTTGATCTGTTCCATAATATGGATTTGGTCTTTTGCTACATAGGGCTATCTTCTGTATATCAACCCTACTTTGTGACAACACAACTTATTGGCTCAAATGCAATAAGAAGGAAATAAATCTCCTTACCGGAAAGCAAAACGTTCTTTCCCTGTTAGTCGGCGCATCCCACACTCTGTTATCAGATGCTGCCAATACCGGTTATGTTACTTACATCCGTCCATGAAAGATTACTCTCCCATTTACCTTATGTTTCTATCTCACGGTAAACTGAGTTACAAGAAGTAAATCACATCGCTTTGGGGATCCTGGTTGAGTCTCTTGATTTTCAGCTTCTCTGGCACTAGCACAAACTGGCTAGCACAGATATACTGTACAATGATTTTACAAAACATTAAGAACACCTGCTCTTTCCATGACAAAGACTGACCAGGTGAATCCAGCTAAAAGCTATCATTCCTTATTAATCTCACTTGTTAAATCCACTTCAATCAATGTAGATGAAGGTGAGGAGACAGGTTAAAGAAGGATTTTTAAGCCTTGAGACAATTGAGACATGGATTGTGTATGTGTGCCATTCAGAGGGTGAATCGGTAAGACAAATGATTGAGTGCCTTTGAACGGGGTATGTTTATAGGTGCCAGGCGCACCGGTTTGTGTCAAGAACTGCAACGCTGCTGGGTTTTTCACACTCAACAGTTTCCCGTGTGTATCAAGGATGGTCCACCACCCAAAGGACATCCAGACAACTTGAACAACTGTGGAAAGCATTGGAGTCAACATGGGCCAGCAACCCTGTGAAGCACTTTTGACACCTTGTAGAGTCCATGCCCCGACAAATTGAGGCTGTTCTGAGGGCAAAAGAGACCGGGTGCAACTCAATATTAGGAAGGTGTTCCTAATATTTGGCAAACTCAGTGTAGGGTGACAGTGCAAAAGTGGCTATTCTTAAAACGTTCTTTAAAAAAAAAGTAGCTTACTGGTGCTATCACTTTATTCATTAATTTCTCGCATGATTCTTCTGACTGTCGAACTCCTTCTGAGAGGCATTGTTCAAAAGTCTCATAAGCCTCATCCATAGTTTGACCAATGGACTTGATCTCATCCTTGAGCCTCTGTTCAAGAACCTGGCACACCTCTTCTTTGCGGTCTGTCTGAAATCCAAACTCAACATAATCAATATAATACACTGATTCACATATAAGGAGTATATTAACATGCTGTAAGTACAATACCATGTCGCTGCTTTTGGCTCCTTCTATCAAAGAGAGGATCCCATAGGCTCCAGAAACATAAACTGAAGTCTTTGTGCGACGATCATTGAGATTTCTGAGAAATTCCTGAAGTTTGGGTATTTCTGCAACATCAGTTCAAAACCAGATATTTATTTCTACCTTTGGTTGAGGTCAGTGTTCTTTGATGCTCTTATTGATCCTGGATTCACTTCTTGATCATTTAATTTTCCTATTTCTGTTTGAGTTTGATTAACTGAATTATTGATTATGGGCATAATCCTATTTATGCATGCAGAATTTAAATTAGGAATCAGCGCTTAGTAGTGGTCAAAAGAGCAGAATGTTATTTCCCGAGAAGAATATAGAATATAGTGAAATGTTTCAGAGGATATGAGGATAGCTTAGCATGCTGTATGTATACACACATTATTGAGGATCATATGGTCCAGGTTGCACTTGTAATTGTAATTGATTAAGACATATTGCATGTTTAAAGTTTCCAGCTACGACAGGTCATACTCAAATGTGCTGCTTAGGTGAAGTTTGTTGCTATGTAAAGTAATTAACAACACAAACTATCTCAAAAAATGCATAGGCATAAAAATAGGGGACACAATTGTCTCTATGTTGTAGAATCAATAAGAACGTTCAGTTATCGTACCTGTCTCTTCTTGTTGCAAATGCTTTTCCTTTTGGTATTCCTTGGAACTCACAGTAAACACCTGAAGGAAATCCTTTCCCCCACTGAAGTGTTTCTGAAAGGTGTTTATGAGACAATGACAGACAATTAAATCATGTCCACACACTGACATTTTGCAAGCTCAAATCTATATTCATTATGCTCATGCAAACAGTTGTGCTTCAACAATTTTTTAAACAATTAAATACATTTTGAAGATTTTGATATGACTGATAAATATCAGATTAGAACAACTTTCTTACCTTTCTTACCATAAATACAAATAAGCACCTATTACTCAATTGTTTGTTTTGTATATTAGACAACACAAATGTCTAATGAAAAGCTTTAGTATACAATGTAATCTTGCTTTCATTTAATTCCATGACAGACATAATTTACCTTAACTTCTTTTTGTTTGTTGAATTTATCCCTCACTTGCTTCTTAGTTGTTTCATTTCTGCGCAAAATACAGGTACGTGCATCAGCCTTTTGATTCTCCTCAATGTCGTCTGTCTTGGTGCAGATGAAACTGATGCTTCGACATTCTCCACCAGGTCCAAAGAGACTAACGGTGCTGTCTAAAATCTCCCAAGATTCCTTTTCTGAAGTTGCTCTTGCAATGTCGCTCACAATCCACACAGCAGAGCAGTTTCCAACAAACTGAAGAAGTGTAACATTAACTTAAAACATCCAACATTAATGGTGTAAAATACACAATACACATTATATTAATAACATACATATGCCTACCTAATATGTTTAATCAATTGAACTGTACCTATGATGTTAATCTAACATCAACCAAATTAGAAGTTGTATACAATTCTAAATAGAATATCGAACCATTACTAATAAGAATTGTAAATAATTACCAATTTCCACATCTCATCTCTGCTCTTGTTGCAGTCTCCATTGCCTGGAAGATCAACCAGCACAACATGCTCCAGCAGGTCTTTGGAGTTTGGCACCTTGATGGTTATACACTTCACAAGCGGCCAATACTGTCTTTTAAATGTATCACTCTGTGTGTCACTCCGTGTGTAACAAGTTATCTTTTCAGAGAGTTTTTTTGCCTGCAATTGTAATAAAGTATCATTACATGCAATGGTGAAAAAAACTAAGTTATTTTCTCCAAAGGAACACTTTGACAAAGATCAAAGAGCCTAAAAGATGTAGTTCTATATTTTCCATCAATCGCTTACAAAAGGGAATTTGTTGTGGCAAACTTATCGCAAGTTTGTGGCAAATTTGCTGCAAACTACATAGTGGGCCACGAAATGTTGCCAGAAGTTTGCAAATGTTTGCCGCTAGTGATGAGTTTGTGGCAAACCTTTGGCCACAATAATATTTATTCCCACTAGTGGCAAAGAGTTTACTAGAAGCCGCTTCTGGTGAACACATGAATTCCAAGACCTGTATCTATTGACGACAAATCAAGGGGATTAGAAAAATCTGTAGGAAGCTTGGTTTCCATTTATCTAGCTAGCTACCTACCAAAGTTGTCCGGTGAGTGTCTAACTTATTACTTAAACATCTTAATAAACTTTAAAATTGTGTTAGCTAATTGATGCCTAGTTAGCAATGTCATGTTTTATGGGATACAGTGAAACACATTTAGTTTATATCAGTTTTAATCTGTCAGCACCCCTGACTGGCTAGCGCTTAGCTAGCTAACATTAGCTATCTTATTTTTTCACAATTAATGTGATAGCTAGCTAGCTAGCTAACTAATGATATGCCTAAACACATATTTTTTTGGTGAATACATTTCTGTCTTTTAATATCAATATGCATGTCAATATGCTAGTGGCTCTGTTCACCAGCATGTTAGCTAGCACAACAGCTAAGGTAGCAACAATATGAGCTGACTTGACATCAAAGCAAGCCTTCACTTTTGCAGATGGATACCCTTCCCCTACCCGTGGTGTTGGAGGAGGATTCATTAACACCCTGGAAAGATGCTTGTGGTGCACTCACTCATAACACGTTTTCTGAGTGATAAATTAGTTTATCATCTTCAAGCTTGTTACAGGCTTTGGTTTTTCCATTTATGTTTTGAGGTTGGGCTTTAGCACATTAGCACATAGGGCACCGATTGGTGTCCCCTCGTTAGTCAGTATGTGTTACACCTGTGCTGGTTGCCACCTCTTTAGTGGGAAGGTGTTTCAGCTATGCTGGCCCAGGTGCTATTTAAGAGTGCCTGGCCCAGTGTTCTAGTTGTCTTGAGAGATGTGTAGGGTCAACACCTGTAGTTGGCGCTCCCTATTTGATTTATAGAAAATATATTCCTTTGTCTGATTTCATTTTGGGTTGCATACTGTCTTTATGTTTGGTGTGGGTTTTTCTTTTTTTTGCCTCTTCTTTGGCAAAATTAGTGGGTGCTCATGGTGAGTGTATTTTGGGTTCCAGTTGTTAATAATGGGGTGCAAAGGAGCAAAATAAATAAATAAATTAAATACAGTTGGGAAAGAGGTAGTTGTTTGGGCTAAACCATAGGTGGGCTATGTACAGGTGCAGCAATCCGTAAGATGCTCTGACAGTTGGTGCTTAAAGCTAGTGAGGGAGATAAGTGCTTCCAATTTAAGAGATTTTTGTAGTTCGTTCCAGTCATTGGCAGCAGAGAACTGGAAGGAGAGGCGGCCAAAGAAAGAATTGGTTTTGGGGGTGACCAGAGAGATATACCTGCTGGAGCGTGTGCTACAGGTGGGAGATGCCATCGTGACCAGTGAACTGAGATAAGGCGGAGCTTTACCTAGCATGGACTTGTAGATGACATGGAGCCAGTGGGTTTGGCGACGAGTATGAAGCGAGGGCCAGCCAAGGAGAGCGTACAGGTCGCAATGGTGGGTAGTATATGGGGCTTTGGTGACAAAACGGATTGCACTGTGATAGACTGCATCCAATTTGTTGAGTAGGGTATTGGAGGCTATTTTGTAAATGACATCGCCAAAGTCGAGGATTGGTAGGATGGTCAATTTTACAAGGGTATGTTTGGCAGCATGAGTGAAGGATGCTTTGTTGCGAAATAGGAAGCCAATTCTAGATTTAACTTTGGATTGGAGATGTTTGATATGGGTCTGGAAGGAGAGTTTACAGTCTAACCAGACACCTAAGTATTTGTAGTTGTCCACGTATTCTAAGTCAGAGCCGTCCAGAGTAGTGATGTTGGACAGGCGGGTAGGTGCAGGTAGCGATCGGTTGAAGAGCATGCATTTAGTTTTACTTGTATTTAAGAGCAATTGGAGGCCACGGAAGGAGAGTTGTATGGCATTGAAGCTTGCCTGGAGGGTTGTTAACACAGTGTCCAAAGAAGGGCCGGAAGTATACAGAATGGTGTCGTCTGCGTAGAGGTGGATCAGAGACTCACCAGCAGCAAGAGCGACCTCATTGATGTATACAGAGAAGAGAGTCGGTCCAAGAATTGAACCTTGTGGCACCCCCATAGAGACTGCCAGAGGTCCGGACAGCAGACCCTCCGATTTGACACACTGAACTCTATCAGAGAAGTAGTTGGTGAACCAGGCGAGGCAATCATTTGAGAAACCAAGGCTGTCGAGTCTGCCGATGAGGATGTGGTGGTTGACAGAGTCGAAAGCCTTGGCCAGATCAATGAATACGGCTGCACAGTAATGTTTCTTATCGATGGCGGTTAAGATATCGTTTAGGACCTTGAGCGTGGCTGAGGTGCACCCATGACCAGCTCTGAAACCAGATTGCATAGCAGAGAAGGTATGGTGAGATTCGAAATGGTCGGTAATCTGTTTGTTGACTTGGCTTTCGAAGACCTTAGAAAGGCATGGTAGGATAGATATAGGTCTGTAGCAGTTTGGGTCAAGAGTGTCCCCCTTTGAAGAGGGGATGACCGCAGCTGCTTTCCAATCTTTGGGAATCTCAGATGACACGAAAGAGAGGTTGAACAGGCTAGTAATAGGGGTGGCAACAATTTCGGCAGATCATTTTAGAAAGAAAGGGTCCAGATTGTCTAGCCCGGCTGATTTGTAGGGGTCCAGATTTTTCAGCTCTTTCAGAACTTCAGCTGAATGGATTTGGGAGAAGGAGAAATGGGGAAGGCTTGGGCGAGTTGCTGTTGGGGGTGCAGTGCTGTTGACCGGGGTAGGAGTTGCCAGGTGGAAAGCATGGCCAGCCGTAGAAAAATGCTTATTGAAATTCTCAATTATGGTGGATTTATCAGTGGTGACAGTGTTTCCTATCTTCAGTGCAGTGGGCAGCTGGGAGGAGGTGTTCTTATTCTCCATGGACTTTACAGTGTCCCAGAACTTTTTAGAGTTAGTGTTGCAGGAAGCAAATTTCTGCTTGAAAAAGCTAGCCTTGGCTTTTCTAACTGCCTGTGTATAACAGTTTCTAGCTTCCCTGAACAGCTGCATATCACGGGGGCTGTTCGATGCTAATGCAGAACGCCATCTTGATCTGAGGACAGATAAATATGTGTACACCAGGTCAAGGCTTCTTGCATGCATAGTGTTGATATGAAGTTAACAATATTACATTTTGGAAAAATAATATGACTTGCCTTATTAGGCATAACTCAATTTTATGTTGCTTTTCTTCAACCCAGGACATATTTTATGTAATCTTTATTTAACTAGGCAAGTGAGTTAAGAACAAATTCTTCTTTACAATGATGGCCTACACTGGCCAAACCCAGACTATGCTGGGCCAATTGTGCGCTGTCCTATGGGACTCCCAATCATGGCCGGTTGTGATGTAGCCTGGAATTGAACCAGGGTGTCCATAGTGACACCTCAAGCTCTGATTCAGTGCCTTAGACTGCTGCGCCACTCAGGAGCATTTACGCTGCATTCTGAAAGTATTCAGATCCCTTGACTTTTTCCACATTTTGTTTTACTCACTTACTTACTCTAAAATTGATCAAATTGTTTTTTTCATCAATCTACACACAATACCCCACAATACCCCAGTTTTTTTTAAATGTTCGCAAATGTGTATATAAAATAAATATCACAATTACATAAGTATTCAGAACCTTAACTCAGTACTTTGTTGAAAAACCTTTGGCAGCGATTAACCCCTTGAGTCTTCTTGGATATGACACTACAAGCTTGGCACACCTGTATTTGGTGAGTTTCTCCCATTCTTCTCTGCAGATCCTCTCAAGCTCTGTCAGGTTGGATGGGGAGCATCGTTGCACAGCTATTTTCAGGTCTCTCCGGAGATGTTTGATCGGGTTCAAGTCCGGGCTCTGGCTGGGCCACTTAAGGACATTCAGAGATTTGTCCCGAATCCACTCCTGCGTTGTTTGTCTTGGCTAGATGCTTAGGGTTGTTGTCCTGTTGGAAGGTGAACCTTCACCCCAGTCTGAGGTCCTGAGCGCTCTAGAGCAGGTTTTCGTCAAGGATATCTCTGTACTTTGTCATCTTTCCCTTCATCCTGACTAGTCTCCCAGTCCCTGCCGCTGAAAAACATCCCCACAGCATGTTGCTGCCACTACCATGCTATACCATAGGGATGGTGCCAGGTTTCCTCCAGATGTGATGCTTGGCATTCAGGCCAAAGAGTTCAATCTTGGTTTCATCAGACAAAATAATTTTGTTTCTCATGGTCAGAGTCCTTTAGGTGCCTTCTGGCAAACTCCAAGCTGGCTGTGAAGTTCATTTTACTGAAGAGTGGCTTCTGTCTTTTCACTCTACCATAAAGGCCTGATTGGTGGAGTGCTGCCGAGATGGTTGTCCTTCTGGAAGGTTCTCCCATCTCCACAGAGGAACTCCACTGTGTTCTTGGGGAGCTTCAATGCTGCAAAAATTTGTTGGTACCCTTCCCCAGATCTGTGCCTCAACACAATCCTGTCTTGGAGCTCTACGGACATTTCCATTGACCTCATGGCTTGGTGTTTGCTCTGACATGCACTGTCAACTGTGGGACCTTATATAGACAGATGTGTGCCTCTCCAAATCATGTCCAATCAATTGTATTTGCCACAGATGGACTCCAATCAAGTTGTAGAAACATCTCAAGGATCATCAATGGAAACAGGATACACCTGAGCTCAATTTTGAGTCTTATAGCAAAGGTTCTGAATACTTATGTAAATAAGGTATCCGTTTATTTTTAATACATTTGCACAAATTTCTAAAAACCTGTTTTCGCTTTGTCATTATGTGGTATTGTGTGTAGATTGAGGAATTTTTTAAAATCTGATTTTAAACTAAAGCTGTAAGGTAACAAAATGTGTAAAAAATCAAGGGGTCTGAATACTTTCCAAATGCTCTGTATACCTGAGTCAGGAAGAAGAGAACTAGTAGACAACTGTCTTAGTGACATATAGTGTATACTGTGGATCTCTAGGAACAGTTGGCCACACATTTAAATGTATTTGTTTTTAGTAGACCTTAGTCCCAGTTTATTCTCAATACTTTGTTTGTTTATATAGCATTTATAAAAGTGTCGTCTCATCCAAGCAAGAATTGTTTCCTTGCTGAAAAATATATAGAATGCCAGTTTCAGTGAGAAGCATTGCAATATCAAGGCAACTTTGTAACTGCTGACCCAGTTTTTCCAAAGCCAAACCTGGCCATTAGCCGCTGAGCCTACCTTTTAAGATGCCAAAATAGAAAATCTTTTCAGTATCTTAATTTTGTTTTTGTTGTGTGTTTTCTGATTGTTTTAGTGCATGCATTCAACAAGGTTTGGATGAAGGACTTCCAAAGTTCACTTAAAAAGGCAATAGTTCTGAACTGGGTTTGATTTAGTTTTGTTATTTTCATGAATCAAATTTTGTTAATTATCTTTTAAACTTCCATTGGTTGAAAGCTATTGCTCAATTGTCACTTGGCTCATGTACATGCATGTATTTGCCCTTTTAAACATCCTAATATCAACATCCCCTTAGTGTTCAAATTTCTCTCATGTAGATGTTGTAGCTACTGTACATAAAAATACAAAATAAACCATTTATTTGCTAAATATCTGGTCTTTGCTCTTATCGTCATTAGCATGCTCACTTCAAGTTGAATTAGATTCATTTGATCTGTTAAGACATTGCATACATGTTTAGTACATTTAGTCATTTTAGTATGTTTGGTTTAGTTGTCTGTGAGAAGCAAGTCATTTAAAGTGAATGTGATTTGGTTTACGTAGATACAATATTTCAATGTTAACAATGACTAACCAAAAACCGGATTTCATTTCATATGTATACTATGTTTGCAGCAAACAGTTTCATTTTTGCCACCAGCTTTTCAGAATTGTTTGCCACAAGTTCACAAGTCTCTGCAAATTTGCCGCAGTAGTTTGCCGCAAATAATTTGCATGTGAAAATATGCGCTTGCTGCAAATTTGTGCCAAATTGGCCAAAGGTTTGCCACAACTGTTTGCCAGAAGCCAGTTTTTTGGTAAGGGAATAAATACATGATTTAATATAATTTGCAATCAGTTGTGGTTACCTTCCTAAAATGATTTTTGAAAACAATGATTTTCACCAAAGCTCCCAATCTTCATAGAAGTGAACTAGCATGACAGTAACTTACTGTGTCACATACAAATATTTTCTTGACTGATAAACGAAACTCTGGAATTTCTCTGAAGTGCTTCCTGTCCATTAGTTCTTCTAAGGTTGCCCCACGTCCATCTTTTCCATACAAAGATGTTATCTTTCCATCATCATCGTCATCGTCGTCATCCCTTTCATGGTCTTCATCATTTCCATCCTTGTAAGATCTGTCTCTGAAGATTGACCATAGCTCCTCTTTCCATTCCTAATTAAAATGTAAAACCATTACAAATGTGTAATGCATACTCTCTTCATTTGAAAACTAAGTCCTGTGTTATGAAACTACCTAGCCCCCCAAATGGTGACCAACACATAGTATACAAATAGGAAACAAAAGGCGGTATGCCAAAACTAAAGATTTACACACAAGAAGCTTGGGATGGCCCAAGAGGCTACAGACCAGCCCAAGAGGCTACAGACCAGCCCAAGAGGCTACAGATCAGCCCAAGAGGCTACAGACCAGCCCAAGAGGCTACAGATCAGCCCAAGAGGCTACAGACCAGCCCAAGAGGCTACAGACCAGCCCAAGAGGCTACAGATTAGCCCAAGAGGCTACAGACCAGCCCAAGAGGCTACAGACCAGCCCAAGAGGCAGAGATCAGCCCAGAGGCTACAGACCAGCCCAAGAGGCTACAGACCAGCCCAAGAGGCTACAGATCAGCCCAAGAGGCTACAGACCAGCCCAAGAGGCTACAGACCAGCCCAAGAGGCTACAGATCAGCCCAAGAGGCTACAGACCAGCCCAAGAGGCTACAGACCAGACCAAGAGGCTACAGACCAGCCCAAGAGGCTACAGATCAGCCCAAGAGGCTACAGATCAGCCCAAGAGGCTACAGACCAGCATCACTGCAATCTGACTAATTATGAGCCACACTCACTCGCAACTTACTACTGCTGTTACTACAATTACTGCTCTGCTATTAGGCCTTTTACTAGTACCACTACTATTACTACTACTACTACTACTGCCTGCTTTCACTATTACACTATGGCAACTAAACTATTTATTATAGTCACTACTAGGCTCTCTCAACATCAACTCCCTTCCCCTCCCACAGAGGTTTAGAATTGTGGCTAGAAACCACTGTTTGCTGTTTCCAGGTGGGCACACCCTTTACCATGTTACTGTGCAAGAAACATTATGCGCAAGGGCACATCCCGTCCCTTTACCCCTTTACTGTGGAAGGTACCGCAGTGTGCACCCTTATAACTTGTTCATCCTTAAATAACGTTCTGTGGCAGGTAGCACAGTTTCTGATCAACTCTCATACATACCTAAGAACTACAGGAATGAAGCCTATCAGATACTGCAGTGGGAATCTAGCTCTCTATTTGTATAAAACCTTTGTTTCCTCATATCTGTCAGAACATCAAAGTGTTTAACCCTTTCCATCTTGTCCTGATTGTATAACACATTTAGCGAAGCACCTTACACCAATCAGAGAGTTGAATTAGCCATCATGTTGAGCCTGCGTGCTGGCCACTCTGATGAACTCTCATTCTGCCACTGAGTCATTACTAAAGAACTACAGATCATGTAAATGGAGTGCTATTTGCATGTGAAAATGTCACGGGATGCATTTTCTCTATTGTTAACATGTTTGTTGGTGGCCCAGTCTTTGAGGTTACTCACAAATGAAGGAGTGTGACTTGTATGCATTCTAATCATCAGCTCCACAAACCCTGCTGGCTTATTACCTGCAACATGCTATCACTCTGTTTCCTCTATACTGTAAAATAATGATTAATGTGACTTGCTTCAGCAGTCACACTCTCAATCTTTTACTTATTTCTGACGTTTTAGTGTGACTTGCTTCAGCAGTCACATTCTTAATTTTGGTAATATTTTTTGACTAATGGCTAATGGCTTCTATTTAGTGCGCTGGGTGGTAGCCTAGCGGTTAAGAGGTTGGGCCAGTAACTGCCCATGTGCCCTTGAGTAAGGCACTTCACCCTAATTGCTCCTGTAAGCCGCTCTGGATAAGAGCGTCTGCTAAATTACCAAAATGTAAAAATGTCAAATTTAACACATGGCGTGTGGCAATTCCCTACAATTCACACCTCCTGTGTAGATGGTGTTGATTAGCATAAAAATCTGTGCTCACTCCCTCTTTCCCACCCAAAATGTATCTGTAGGTCAACGTTGCCGGGTGAAACCAGCTGGTAGACAACCTCAGCGCTTTGTAGCGCACAACCATTTTGCCAGTGATTTCACCTCCTCATGAGGTCAGTATCTTCCAAAACAGAGATTTGAGAAAGGAACATAGGGTGTGTAACAGTTTCCCTTGGGTTTAGTTTAGATTTCAACCCTGCCCACATGCCCACAGCTGGAACCACCCAAATAATCATCAATTCGGAGCACAGCTGCAAGTGACCCGATCGTAGCATTCATATTTTTATGTGCAACATGGAATTGAAATTTAAAAGGACCAGTGCACATAGCAAGAAAATCCCCCTCAAATCTGTGCCTTTTGCAGGCAATGTTAGGCTACATTGTATCGTTGTTGCTTTTATCAATACTTCTTCTTAGTTAATGGAAGGTGTCAATTGGGTCAATGACAGACCTCGATTTAGATCTTAGTTTTAGTGGCCTTGATATGTTTCAAAGAAGCCTTTCATTAAATGTACTGTTCATCAAGACACCACTTCTAAAACATTGTGAGATTAGGATATAAACAGATGACAGATGCTATTACCTCCTCTGTCATGAACTCAATCTCTGCGATGTATTTAGAGTCCGAGTCTGTCATATTGGCCTCCACCTGAATCATGACCGATGTGCATGCCCCTTGGTTTCCAGAGGGCAGCAATGTCGTCTCACCCAAGATGGTGTTAATCAAGAAGCTCTTACCAGCTCCAGTCTTCCCAAAAACACCCACTATCTCTTTTTTGTCTTTCTCCAAAGTTTGGATTTTACCTCTGTTAAAAATGAAAGACAAAAACAAAAACAATTAAAGCAATTTAGTGGCCTGTATGCATCCCCCCACATTTAAAAATGCATACCTGGAGCCTCCCGAGTGGCACAGCAGTCTAAGGCCCTGCATCGCAGTGCTAGCTGTGTTACTACAGATCCTGGTTTGATCCCAGGCTGTGTCGCAGCTGGCCGCGACCGGGAAACCCACGAGGTGGTGCACAATTGGCCCAACGTCATCTAAGTTAGGGAAGGGTTTGGCCAGCTGGGATGTCCTTGTCCCATCTCGCTGTAGAGTCTCCTGTGGTGGGCCGGGCGCATGCACGCTGACACGGTCACCAGGTGTTTGGCCAGCTGGGATGTCCTTGTCCCATCTCGCTGTAGAGTCTCCTGTGCTGGGCGGGCGCATGCACGCTGACACGGTCACCAGGTGTTTGGCCAGCTGGGATGTCCTTGTCCCATCTCGCTGTAGAGTCTCCTGTGCTGGGCCGGGCGCATGCACGCTGACACGGTCACCAGGTGTTTGGCCAGCTGGGATGGCCTTGTCCCATCTCGCTGTAGAGTCTCCTGTGCTGGGCCGGGCGCATGCACGCTGACACGGTCACCAGGTGTTTGGCCAGCTGGGATGTCCTTGTCCCATCTCGCTGTAGAGTCTCCTGTGGTGGGCCGGGCCATGCACGCTGACACGGTCACCAGGTGTTTGGCCAGCTGGGATGTCCTTGTCCCATCTCGCTGTAGAGTCTCCTGTGGTGGGCCGGGCGCATGCACGCTGACACGGTCACCAGGTGTTTGGCCAGCTGGGATGTCCTTGTCCCATCTCGCTGTAGAGTCTCCTGTGGTGGGCCGGGCGCATGCACGCTGACACGGTCACCAGGTGTTTCCTCCAACACATTGGTGCGGCTGGCTTCCAGGTTAAGCGAGCATTGTGATAAGAAGCAGTGCGGCTTGGAGGGGTTGTGTTTCAGAGAACACACATCCCTCTCCTGAGTCCGTACGGAAGTTGCAGCGATGGGACAAGACTGTAACTACCAATTGGGGAGAAAAAGGGGTAAAACATTTTGTAAAGTTATACTTACCTGAGGAAGTCAATGAGTTTCGTAGAAGGCAGATCATCAAGTTTGTTTTTGACACGTTGCATGATCTTCTTCACCTCTGTCTTGGTTTCAGTTTCTGGCAGAGTTAAACACAGGTCACCAACCAGCTATAATCTTGTTGTGTCAACATGTTTATAAAGGTGGAAAGGATATTATAGGGAAATAACAAGAGGAATGCAGTGACATTCAGATCTGCTATATCAAAAACGGAGATAAAATGTTGCTGTTGCTGACATTATGTGTTGAGTTAAAGGAGTACTCCACTCAAACAACCATGTATTTACTACTGTTAGAGAGATGGCTACGAGAGCAGATCAATGCACTCTATAACACCACTGACAAACGTTGATTTTGGAGTGAACTGCAATTGTAGCTTGTCCTACTGTGCAACATGCAAACAGTGAACAGTGAACTGTCAGTCATGTACATTTGTATGATTCTCAATTAGGAATGTCTTCAATATATCATGTTAAATGGTTTCCAATTAAACAAGTGTTTCTTAAAATGATTGTGGTTCATATAAACACCTTCATCCACCTACCAAATGTCTCAGTTATTCTGGACGCAGCAACACGTTGTCGTTTCTTTCTTTGTTTGTTTGCATGGGCCTCATCAGATTTCCTTTTGCCTGGAAACAGTTGGAAACGTCTTTTATTAATTAATACAAAAATCATCCAGCAGCAGTCACATATCTTCCAATCTCGTTATAGCCAATTCTGTTAAGCAAATGAGTTGTATCAGTCTGTGAAAAATCATTTCAGATTGTTTACTTACTGTATACATATGGTACATGGTACAAAGGGTACGTGCAACTCAAGTGTAAAGTATCTCATAATTCAATGCTTAACTGAGTGAGTTTTATTATATGTTTTGGAAACATAGTATCACTACATTTTCCTCCTTGTCATTTTCTAGAACTAGTATTTTAGCATAATTTTTCTGTAAGTGGAGTTCTGAAACATCAGTGCTTTTTACTTGGGATATTCACTTGAAGAGGGCGTATTTTACTGGTCGAGGGTTCACTCTGAAGAAACACATAGATAATCAACAGGTTAACGAAGGAATTGCTCCACAAAACTTACAACACAAACATATCCCAATTGTTACCTTCTATGTAGCCTATATCTGTGCTTTTCTTGCTTTAGTTTCAGATGCATTTTCTTTATTAATAATTTGGGTTTCTTCCTGTATGTTGTTTTCACTGACTGGTGTTTATAGATTGAATGTTTGCTATGCTGTATAGTGTTGTGACTATGAGAAAGCGCTTGCTAAATATATTTGATTGTCATTATCTTAATGTATAATTTTAGTCCCTGTGGAGTGCACTGCTATCATAATGTATGATAATTCATCTCTGTAAAATTGCCTAAAACATATCCAAGCAGTGCCGAGAAGTGATGCCTTAGCTGTGACCACGGACAAATGAGATCTAGATTTTACCCACCTGGTCAAACACTGTTTTCCCCATTCCAGAGGTGTTCGTTGTGGGCACACTTCCTGTACCTAAGAGTTTAACCAATGACCTGGCAACAGAGTCACAGCAATTGTCATTTTGTTGACACCAACGGGACATTATATGTAGTCAGTGATGAATAAAGAAATGATGTGTTTCTTACCTTTTAGTCTCTGCTTGTTTAGGAGGTTGATTTCTGGGTTTTATGATGGCCTTTTGACAAGACTCTTGGTTGACCATCTCACCAGTAACCTGGGGACAGAAGCCGTGTTGAGTTATAGGGTGACAGATATAAAGGTCTGTATACTGATCGAAATAAAACACTATGCATTTGGTTTAGTTAATTGTACTTGGGCTGAGATTTCATGTACTGTATATGGTTATATAGGAGGGTAAAGATGGTACATTTTCTGAGGAACTCTTGGAGGCCTTAATGGATACTGATGACCACGTGGCCGCTTGAATGTTCTTATCGTCATCGGGTTGCTTCTGTTTCTGCAGTTAAAAAACACAATTCTCTAGTTGTTAGGCAAAGAACAAGAACGGTACAATAACAGTTCAGACTAGTTACAACAAATCAAATTATATTGGTCACATACACATGGTGTTTGTGCAATATATTATCAACATTACGTTTCTGTCATAAACATCAACATTATCCAAACCACAAGCTAGAACAAGCGCATTTTAATTTCACTGGTAGAATCAGGAAGTTTTGACTTCCTGGACATTCGTCTGCTCATAGTGCACCACATAGTGCACCACAAAGTGCACCACAAAGTGCACCACATAGTGCACCACATAGTGCACCACAAAGTGCACCACAAAGTGCACCACAAAGTGCACCACATAGTGCACCACATAGTGCACCACAAAGTCCAGCATTCATAGCAAATGCAGATACCACCCGCTAGGTAGATGGGACGTGACCACAACCTTGGTTGATGGCGTTGTTTACTTCGAACGACTAACGCACAGTAATCTCAGAATGTACTGTAGCATTTTATTTTTTTAAATGTTTGTTTTTCACTAACATTTGTCATCATGCCCATGTGTTGTTCTGTCTGGCTGTGCAAACTACAAACAAGCTTGAAAATGAGTTATCTTTCATTGTTCTACCTACCAAAGATTTACCCCGATGCTGCCAGTGGTTTGCGACTATCCCAGAATGATGCTTACGGTGACCAAAGATTATCAGATGGATTTTCTGGCTGAACGGAATCCATTTAGTTGACAGCTGAGAAGTGATGCGATACTGTACCATAATTTTCTATCTTCACAACAAAATGGAAGATTCTTGATTAGAAGTAACGTAACGTTCGCTGAAATAGGTAAATTAGCTAGCTAACATTACAGTCCTGTATTGAAATTGGTAACCCACCAGCTAAATCATATAGCTAGCTATCTTTTGGATGCACACTGTCAATCAATTTCGCCTATGCCATTGTAGTCACTAGAGGTTGACATGGGAGTGAATATTCATTCCTGTCCCATCTTGTCCTGTCAAATGGTTTCCGTACTGTCTTGATCCCGCAACATTTCTATAACCCTGGAACTTTCCTGTCCCATCTGAATAAAAAATCACTCCCTTCCTGTGAACATTTTCTACACGCAGAAATCTGAAATAACTTCCTCCTAGCTGCTTTTCCTCTCTGATTCAGATGGGTTGGGTTAAATGCAGAAGACACATTTCAGTTTAATACATTCAGTTGGACAACTGACTAGGTATCCCCCTTTCCCTTTCCTTTCCTTTCCCTTTCTGTCTGTCCCGGTCTGCGCCAGCATCACAGGAAGCACAGCCGCGAGCTGCCCAGTGACACGAGCCAACCAGACGAGCTAAATCACTTCTATTCTCGCTTCGAGGCAAGCAACACTGAGGCATGCATGAGAGCATCAGCTGTTCCGGACGACTGTGTGATCACGCTCTCCGTAGCCGACGTGAATAAGACCTTTAAACAGGTCAATATACACAAGGCTGCGGAGCCAGACGGATTACCAGGACGTGTGCTCCGGGCATGTGCTGACCAACTGGCAGGTGACTTCACTGACATTTTCAACATGTCCCTGATTGAGCCTGTAATACCAACATGCTTCAAGCAGACCACCATAGTCCCTGTGCCCAAGAACACGAAGGCAACCTGCCTAAATGACTACAGACCTGTAGCACTCACGTTCATAGCCATGAAGTGCTTTGAAAGGCTGGTAATGGCTCACATCAACACCATTATCCCAGAAACCCTAGACCCACTCCAATTTGCATACCGCCCAAACAGATCCACAGATGATGCAATCTCTATTGCACTCCACACTGCCCTTTCCCACCTGGACAAAAGGAACACCTATGGGAGAATGCTGTTCATTGACTACAGCTCAGCATTCAACACCATAGTACCCTAAAAGCTCATCACCAAGCTAAGGAACCTGGGACTAAACACCTCCCTCTGCAACTGGATTCTGGACTTCCTGACGGGCCGCCCCAGGTGGTGAGGGTAGGTAGCAACACATCTGCCGCGCTGATCCTCAACACTGGAGCTCCCCAGGTGTGCTCAGTCCCCTCCTGTACTCCCTGTTCACCCACGACTGTATGGCCAGGCACGACTCCACACCATCATTAAGTTTGCTGACGACACAACAGTGGTAGGTCTGATCACCGACAACAACGAGACAGCCTATAGGGAGGAGGTCAGAGACCTGGCCAGGTGGTAAGAGAATTTTGTCATCAATGTTCATAAACTTCAATTAATCTACTCTGTCTGCAACCCAGAGTTTGTAAGATTCTGGTTTAAATGAAACAGACAGATTTCTCAGCTAACAATAGTCAAAGTGTTTATTCACGAGGACGTCCTAGTCCGTTGTACAAAAACATCCATTTTATACTGGCTCCTTACGCACATACCTTCACACACAAACAGTAGATATCCTACGCACATACTTCCACACAAACAGTAGGTGAGTTTTATCTCTATAGTTCTCACCCCTGTGTATCACTACCCAGCCGACAGTTCCATTCCCCCGAGATTAGGGAAACCTTGAGAAGTACTGCCTGTCCTCTCCCAAGTCTCTGAGAGGCCTAGCCAGGTTGGTGCAAACACAGTTGAACTGTTCTCGGTATCTTTCTTCGGCCCTCACATACAAGTTCAAATCCCGAGCTACGCCTTGCTCAGACAGTCTGAGTTTTTCCACTATACAGATACATTGTTTAACCTAATTCTGACTTAAACTACACACATCATCAGATTACAATTTTATGATTCTAATCAATTTCATACAGTTATAAGGTTTCAGAGTGGAATTATTTTATCACTATCTTTCAACATATACATTATTTTATCACTAGCCCTCAATGTAACCAAGACTAAGGAGATGATTGTGGACTACCGGAAAAGGAGCACCGAGCACGTCCCCATTCTCATCGACGGGGTTGTAGTGGAGCAGGTTGAGAGCTTCAAATTCCTTGGTGTCCACATCAACAACAAACTAGAACGGTCCAAACACACCAAGACAGTCGTGAGGAGGGCACGACAAAGCCTATTCCCCCTCAGGAAACTAAAAAGATTTTGCATGGGTCCTGAGATTCTCAAAAGGTTCTACAGCTGCAACATCGAGAGCATCCTGACCAGTTGCATCACTGCCTGATACGTCAATTGCTCGGCCCCCGACCGCAAGGCACTTCAGAGGGTAGTGCGCACGGCCCACTACATCACTGGGGAAAAGCTGCCTGCCATCCAGGACCTCTACACCAGGCGGTGTCAGAGGAAGGCCCTAAAAATTGTCAAAGACCCCAGCCACCCCAGCGGTACCGGAGTGCCAAGTCTAGAACAAAAAGGCTTCTCAACAGTTTTTACCCCCAAGCCATAAGACTCCTGAACAGGTAACCAAATGGTTACCCTGACTATTTACATTGTGAGCCCCCCCAACCCCTCTTTTATGCTGCTGCTACTCTCTGTTTATCTTATATGCATAGTCACTTTAACTATACATTCATGTACAGTAGGCAAAAAAGTATTTAGTCAGCCACCAATTGTGCAAGTTCTCCCACTTAAAAAGATGAGAGAGGCCTGTAATTTTCATCATAGGTACACTTAAACTATGACAGACAAAATGAGGGAAAAATCACATTGTAGGATTTTTAATGAATTTATTTGCAAATTATGGTGAAAAATAAGTATTTGGTCACCTACAAACAAGCAAGATTTCTGGCTCTCACAGACCTGTAACTTCTTCTTTAAGAGGCTCCTCTGTCCTCCACTCGTTACCTGTATTAATGGCACCTGTTTGAACTTGTTATCAGTATAAAAGACACCTGTCCACAACCTCAAACAGTTACACCCCAAACTCCACTATGGCCAAGACCGAAGAGCTGTCAAAGGACACCAGAAACAAAATTGTAGACCTGCACCAGGCTGGAAAGACTGAATCTGCAATAGGCAAGCAGCTTGGTTTGAAGAAATCAAATGTGGGAGCAATTATTAGGAAATGGAAGACATACAAGACCACTGATAATCTCCCTCGATCTGGGGCTCCACACAAGATCTCACCCCGTGGGGTCAAAATGATCAGTCGTTCGCTGCCCGCACCCGCCTGCCCGACTAGCATCACTACTCTGGACGGTTCTGACCTAGAATATGTTGACAACTACAAATACCTAGGTGTCTGGCTAAACTGTAAACTCTCCTTCCAGACTCACATCAAACATCTACAATCCAAAATCAAATCTAGAATCGGCTTAATATTTCGCAAAAAAGCCTCCTTTACTCACGCCGCCAAACGTACCTTACTAAAACAGACTTTCCTACTGAACCTCGACTTCGGCGACGTCATCTACAAAATAGCTTCCAATACTCTACTCAGCAAACTGGATACAGTCTATCACAGTGCCATCCGTTTTGTTACCAAAGCTCCTTATACCACCCACCACTGCGACCTGTATGCTCTAGTCTTCTGGCCCTCGCTACATATTTGTCGCCGGACCCACTGGCTACAGGTCATCTATAAGTCTATGCTAGGTAACGCTCCGTAACAGTCCGCCTTATCTCAGCTCACGATAACAACATCCACCCGTACCCGCTCCAGCAGGTATTTCTCACTGGTCATCCCCAAAACCAACACCTCCTTTGGCCGCCTTTCCTTCCAGTTCTCTGCTGCCAGTGACCGGAACGAATTGCAAAAAATCGCTGAAGCTGGAGACTTACATTTCCCTCACTAACTTTGAGCAGCTAACCGATCGCTGCAGCTGTACATAGTCCATCTGTAAATAGCCCACCCAATCTACCTACCTCATCCCCATATTGTTTTTATTTACTCTTCTGCTCTTTTGCACACCAGTATTACTACTTGTACATCATCATCTGCTCATCTATCACTGCAGTGTTAATCTGCTAAATTGTAATTACGTTGCTACCATGGCCTGTTTATTGCCTTACCTCCTCATGCCATTTGCACACACTCTATACTTTCTTTTTTTCCTATTGTGTTATTGACTGTACGCTTGTTTATTCCATGTGTAACTCTGTGTTGTTGTTTATGTCGCTCTGCTTTGCTTTATCTTGGCCAGGTCGCAGTTGTAAATGAGAACTTGTTCTCAACTAGCCTACCTGGTTAAATAAAGGTTAAATAAATAAATAAATAACAAATAATTATTCGCTGGAAACTTTAGACTGTTCTCAGGGCTTTGTTGTAACTAGAAATGTTTAAGTTGCGTCGGGACAAATTTAGCATTTTAGCAAACCCTTTTCCTAAACTAAACCTAATTATCCTAACCTGCCACGTTAATTCTCCAAACCTACCACGTTAATTATCCTAACCTACCACGTTAATTATCCTAACCTGCCACGTTAATTCTCCAAACCTGCCACGTTAATTCTCCAAACCTACCACGTTAATTATCCTAACCTACCATGTTAATTCTCCAAACCTACCACGTTAATTATCCTAACCTGTTACGGAAAGTCACTTATGCTATTCAAAACTGGAAGATATGCCCAGAGCACGAAAGGGGGATACCTAGTCAGTTGTACAACTGAACGCATTCAACTGAAATGTGTCTTCCGCATTTAACCCAACCCCTCTGAATTAGAGAGGTGCGGGGGGCTACCATAATTGACACTTCCCCCCTCGAGTTGTAGTCTTTCAGAGACTGGAAAACATACCAGTTCGTTAGCAATTAATCCCCTGATAGGAACATCACTGAAAAGACTTCCAATGGATCTATAATCATAATCTGTGTCACAGTAGTTATTGTACACCTAGTTTGTAAAGTACCTTGAGAAATGCTTTGTGTTTTTTTCTAAATGTAGACCTTGGTCCTATTTTTGGAATCAAGTTGATGAAGTCTTTCTCCTTAAGGAAGAGGAAACTTTCTTCATCAATTTCTTCATCTGAAATTAAGGAAATTTACATTTTAGGCATCCCAATATCATAAAATAATAATTACTGTATCAAATTAACAATTAAACATACATGTTTACAATTTAGGTGAAATCTTTAGTTGAATGTAATACAATGTACAATATATACATTATTTGAATCAAATCAATCAATAATTGTATTAATACACAATCTATTATACAATGTATAATAATACATCACAAATGTCTTCACCTTCAAACCTCTGAATCAAGTCACTGAGGTTCCACTCAGTTAATTTGTCTCTGACGAAATCAAATGATGCCATGAGACTTTACTATGAAGGGAGAGAAAAATGGTACAATTTAGATGATTTAGATATTTGTGGTAGGCGATATCACATTCCCTTTATTCCAAAAGGTGCAAGTGGAACTATAAAGAAAAACATGATGATTTATTAAAACAACAAAAGCACAAGCCATTCAGTATTTAAGCGTCATTTTCAAGAGAAAATCAAGTGCTCATGTTCTTGTGATTCCTAACCATTTTGTTATTGTAGGATGTCCGTAATCATTTTTCAGAGACTTATTTGTTCTCAGATGAGTAAAGTTTCTCTGAATGCAAGTATATTGGTCTTTTCAACCCTTATCTACATGTTCCTTTTGAAATATATGTCAATGTTCTACTATTTACTTTGCTATAACTATTTGAAAGGTTGAGGCGCCTTTCAAGACCCTTGTCTTTTATTATTTACCTTCTGCAACACATAAACGTTTCATTTCTATTTGACTTCTGATCTTCATATTGTTTTGTCTTTTAATTCTCATTAGGGATGCTAATTTCAGTCAATTTTTCTGCCGACAAACTAACTAAATGAATTCCAAAAAGTACAATTATGTGACCATTGAAAATACTATGCATGGTACAAGGACCCAATATTTGTCACTAAGAGGTTAAAACAATGTAAGAATAAGAAGAAGCCTATCATCTCATACAGTAATGAAGCAGACGATGTAATACATCATTTTTGACCATTTGCCAAAATGCAATTAGCAGGAAACACTGCTCTAAAAGATGCACCTGATGCATGTGGTTTCATGTGACAGAGATCAGTGGTGTAAAGTACTTAAGTAAAAAATACTTTAAAGTACTACTTAAGTACATTTTTGGGGTATCTGTACTTTATTATTTACATTTTTTACTTATACTACACTACATTCATAAAAAAAAATATATAGTTTTTACTCCATACTTTTTCCCTGACACCCAAAAGTATTCGTTACATTTTGACAGGAAAACGGTCCAATTCACACACACTTATCAGGATTACATCCATGGTCATCCCTACTGCCTCTGATCTGAAGGACTCACTAAACACACATGCTTCTTTGTAAATTATGTCTGAGTGTTAGAGTGTGCCCCTGGCTATCCGTCAATAAAGAAAAACAAGAAAATTGTGCCGTCTGGTTTGCTTAATGTAAGGAATTTGAAATGGTTTATACTTTGCCTTTTGATACTTAAATACATTTGAGCAATTCCATTTACTTTTGATACTTAAGTATATTTAAAACCAAATACAATTCTATTTTTATCGATAAAAAAAGGTCTTATATGTAAGTCTAACATTTATGGCTGGTTTCAGCTCCTCCAACTGTGTGTATTATTACACTGCCATCAAGTGGATGTAAGCACTACTACATGACTTCGTTTCATAACTGCCCATTCTGTAATGTTCATTGGCTCAGAGAGGCTCATGTGAGTTGTATGGTGTAGCTGTGACTCTGAGAATTTGGTGATGTGTTTTTTTTCCAATATCCAGATAAATTTGTAATTAATTTAGTCAGGTTTGTGTCCCATCCTGATATTGTGCAAACTTAATGTAATGTGAGTATGAACATATTTTTTTTGTTTCAACGTGGAGGCATGAATTAAGTTAGCTTAAATTAGGGTTTAGCCTAGGTAAAATTTGATTCAGATTTTGATTACTATGTGAACGATGATAATTCAACGCTAAAGTTATTGCAAATGAGATAAGGAAGTGATACATGTTTTACAGACATTACAAAACTGTTGTACGATAGAAGCAACCTCCACTCTACTGGTGAATTGATGAAACATGCTCTTTTTTTTGGTTAGGTGTATGTCTTATCATACATCATGATATTACCAGGTTCTGACCACTAGATGGTACTGTTTCCTGATGGTGCTGTTCCCTCAATGTTAAAAGTACAGTTCACCCAAATGACTAAATCACATATTGGTTTCCTTACCCTGTAAGCAGTTTATTATGGACAAGGTATGACAGCAACCCATCCCTGTAAACAGTTTATTATGGACAAGGTATGGCAGCAACCCATCCCTGTAAACAGTTTATTATGGACAAGGTATGGCAGCAACCCATCCCTGTAAACAGTTTATTATGGACAAGGTATGGCAGCAACCCATCCCTGTAAACAGTTTATTATGGACAGTTTATTATGGGTATGGCAGCAACCCATCCCTGTAAGCAGTTTATTATGGACAAGGTATGGCAGCAACCCATCCCTGTAAACAGTTTATTATGGACAAGGTATGGCAGCAACCCATCCCTGTAAACAGTTTATTATGGACAAGGTATGGCAGCAACCCATCCCTGTAAACAGTTTATTATGGACAAGGTATGGCAGCAACCCATCCCTGTAAACAGTTTATTATGGACAAGGTATGGCAGCAACCCATCCCTGTAAACAGTTTATTATGGACAAGGTATGACAGCAACCCATCCCTGTAAACAGTTTATTATGGACAAGGTATGACAGCAACCCATGCAACCCATCCCTGTAAACAGTTTATTTGGACAAGGAGCAGCAACCCATCCCTGTAAACAGTTTATTATGGACAAGGTATGCAGCAACCCATATTTTTTACAAAAGTGGAACAAGGTATGGGCAACCCATCCCTGCAGTTTATTATGGACAACATGAAATCCCTAAGCAGTTAAAATATGTTCATATACACCCCAAGAAGAACATCACACTTTTGTACATTATCTGACAAGCAAGCACTTAGATATTGTCCTTTTCACGTTTTCATACTTTCATAGAATGTTTGGGAATGACGTGGAGTAAGACATTTGTAAAAATTCCATAGCAATATTTTTTAGTGGGAAATGCTAAAATATGCTGAACATCACACTTTTGCATTTTGACAATTTATAGATACATAGAATGTTTGGGAATGAACATTTGAACTGGACTGTGTGCATTTTACAATTTATGCAACTTTGAAGCAATGCAGTGCAACTGTAGATAATTAGAACGCATTTGCCACAAGCCACAAAATACTCCTGAATGGATTTCTGCAAATACTATGGGAGTTCTATTAGTTTTGGGAACTTTACAATCTTATTGATCAAACAACCATGAAAGGTTAGGCTCTCTCTCTCTCAGTTGCCTATTCACATCAGCAACAATAACAAGATCATCAACTAATGCTAGTTAGTGCTTTTCAACCGATCGCTGCCTGCACCCGCATGCCCGACTAGCATCACCACCCTGGATGGTTCCGACCTTGAATATGTGGACATCTATAAGTACCTAGGTGTCTGGCTAGACTGCAAACTCTCCTTCCAGACTCATATCAAACATCTCCAATCTAAAATCAAATCAAGAGTCGGCTTTCTATTCCGCAACAAAGCCTCCTTCACTCACGCCGCCAAGCTTACCCTAGTAAAACTGACTATCCTACCGATCCTCGACTTCGGCGATGTCATCTACAAAATGGCTTCCTACACTCTACTCAGCAAACTGGATGCAGTCTATCACAGTGCCATCCGTTTTGTCACTAAAGCACCTTATACCACCCACCACTGCGACTTGTATGCTTTAGTCGGCTGGCCCTCGCTACATATTCGTCGCCAGACCCACTGGCTCCAGGTCATCTACAAGTCCATGCTAGGTAAAGCTCCGCCTTATCTCAGTTCACTGGTCACGATGGCAACACCCATCCGTAGCACGCGCTCCAGCAGGTGTATCTCATTGATCATCCCTAAAGCCAACACCTAATTCGGCCGCCTTTCGTTCCAGTACTCTGCTGCCTGTGACTGGAACGAATTGCAAAAATCGCTGAAGTTGGAGACTTTTATCTCCCTCACCAACTTCCAACATCAGCTATCTGAGCAGCTAACCGATCGCTGCAGCTGTACATAGTCTATTGGTAAATAGCCCACCCATTTTCACCTACCTCATCCCCATACTGTTTTTATTTATTTACTTTTCTGCTCTTTTGCACACCAATATCTCTACCTGTACATGACCATCTGATCATTTATCACTCCAGTGTTAATCTGCAATATTGTAATTATTCGCCTACCTCCTCATGCCTTTTGCACACATTGTATATAGACTCCCCTTTTTTTTTTCTTTTTTTTTCTACTGTGTTATTGACTTGTTAATTGTTTACTCCATGTGTAACTCTGTGTTGTCTGTTCACACTGCTATGCTTTATCTTGGCCAGGTCGCAGTTGCAAATGAGAACTTGTTCTCAACTAGCCTACCTGGTTAAATAAAGGTGAAATAAAAAAATAAAATAAAAGCCAGAGTGAGATAAGCAAATATCTAGGGAACAGTAGATAAACCCTCAAACTTTTTCAGATTGTAGTTGGCCATCAAAATTGCCCGATCTTCCTTCTGCAGCTTGCCTGCCAATGATTGTCCCAACCCACATTTTGACAACTGAATGGGAACTTGCCTGCCTGCTCGCCAATTTGATCAATCCCAAATACATTTGATTGACAACTAAGATATATGCTAACTGTGGATAACAGTCATTCAAGTTCACCATAGCTAGCAAACCAAACCATAGCTAGCAAGCAAAGTGATTCACATTTTCCCCTAGCTAACCAAATGACACATGCAACTATAGCTGTAGGCACTGAAAAGGGGGGTAAAAAAAGGGGGGTAAATTTGTAATGAATTTTGTCAGGTTTATGTCCCTGCTCCCTGCTCCACTGGATGTCATAAGGTGAATGCACCAATTTGTAAGTCGCTCTGGATAAGAGCGTCTGCTAAATGACTTAAATGTAAATGTAAATGTAAGTTTCCCACACCCAATTACATGACATCCTCCCAGCAGCTAGAAAGTTAGCTACTGTAGCTAACACATTACCAGCCTTAGTTACATTTGTCTGTTTTTGTCCAAAGTATTGAGTCATTGAAACTGAAACAGTAATTATTCCTAATGGGTGGAGGCAGCAAACAATGTACCAGGCCAGCTGAAATTTACAACCTGATTGCAGTATTTGTTGGACTACCAAGAAATGTATTGGTGAATTATATTAGTGGTTAGAGCGTTGGACTAGTAAACGGAAGGTTGCAAGTTCAAATCCCCGAGCTGACAAGGTACAAATCTGTCGTTCTGCCCCTGAACAGGCAGTTAACCCACTGTTCCTAGGCCGTCATTGAAAATAAGAATTTGTTCTTAACTGACTTGCCTAGTAAAATAAAGATAAAAAAATACAAATAAAATCATGCATTGAACTGCATCCAGGTCATGGAATTTTGGGGTAAAATATAACCTATTTGTAAAAACCTCTTATACAGTTGGTTTGGTAGAATAAACTAGGAATTTTATATTTTTACTGAAATTATGATTGTCTGTTTGTTTCATATCTGCCAAGTAGATAAATGTGATTTGGCCATAAAAAAAACACCATTGTATGTTTAACCAACACACCAGTAGAGTGGAGGTTGCTTCTATAATAGAACAGTCTGTAAAACATTCATTACTTTTCCATATCTCATTTGCAATAACTTTAACATTGAATTATAATTTTACCTGATATTACCCAAGCTAAATTCAAGTTAACCTAATTAATGCTGCCACTTTGAATTATAATGTTTTATATATATTCACATTACATAAAGGGGGCGTTGGTAAATTCACCTTGGCAGTCTTCTCCAATTTCAGAGCGCAGAATAATTGAGGAATTTAACGCCCTAAACTCGGTTGTTCTGACAGGTGTAAGTAAACATCTGTATAAAAAATGGAATAAAATGTTTGCCAGTAACACAGTTACAGTCATGAACCCTCTTGATAACATGACAACACACAAGCAGCTCTACCAGGGCTCTACCAAGGGTGAGTAAAAGGTTTAGAGGTTTTTCTCTTGTCTACTGTGTCTGTAAGTAGCTAACAAGCTAGTCAACCTTAGCCAGTTAGCTTGTGTGCTTGACTGCCATTGTGAGGTCAGAATGCTTAACGCTCCAACGCTACTCCAATCTGACAACGCTATAAATTTACAAACGCCCAGAGCACACTCTGAGCGCACTCTGACACTCTAGAGTGAATTTATGATTGCACCCAAAGTTGCAAATCTCTTACATTACAAAATCTTCTCATTGTGTAGGAATTTTAGCATTTCATTATCACCTTTTAAGATATTAATTGAAATATGAATACATTTAGCCCAAGCTTAACCCTAATCAAAGATTTCATAAATTTTGCTACTTATATAAAACACAATTATATTTATATTCTCACATAAAGTTGCAAATCTCTTCAAAATTACTGATTTTATTCCTTACTCTGAAAGCAGTCCTAAGCAATTTCAGGCATTTCTAAGCAGTGTTTTACAAAAACCTATTGCATGAGGAAATTGAAATGACTGCAAAGTTATGTCTTTCCTTTAAATGAGCCCACACTGATCTACTGAGAGTTGATCATGAAATGTGTGAAAAGTTTAAACAAAAACATGCTGATACTTACCACATAAAGGCAATGTTCAGCAAATATATATTCTATGCTACTGACACGGCCCTTTAGCAAGAAAACACACTGAACAACAGGAGTATGTGGTGTTGAAATAAGTACAGCAGTATGGGTATACTGTAGGTGTGGCTGTTCTATGGGTATACTGTAGGTGTGGCTGTTCTTTGTCGTGTTGTGATGCAGGTTTACATTCATTGGCATGAGTTTTGCCATGGAGGCATGACTGAGCGGTTTCTGCTAGAAGGGCCAACTGCAAAGTCAAGATTGATGATAATTGTAAAAATGTATGAAAATGAAAATTTGCTTTTTGGTCTTATTTTAAGGTTAAGGTTAAGCACTAGGGTTAGCAGTGTGGTTAAGGGTAGGGTTATGGTTAGGTTTCAAATCAGATTTTATGACTTTGTGGCTGTGCCAGCTAGTGACCACTCTGCAGAGCTGCCTTCAGTACATGAGTCATCTCAATAAATGCCAAGCTGCTGTTGTGACTGGTTTTCATATTCATTTGCATGCAAAATTATGAGAGGTACGAAAAACACCTCAGTGTGGTAGCCATTCTTAACACCTAATTTCCCCTCTATAAAATAGAATTATCTTGCTCAGTATATTACCATGATTGCGCAATAGTGCTTAAAACAAATTCAACTCATAAACAATCCTGTCACACAATAACTTTTGCTTCATTCAACTAAATAATGCTTTGGCTGTAACATGTTCATGAAAAATGTTTAATGTTTCAAGCTCATGGTTTTAGCGGCATAATTCATCTTTCTTTTACTGATTATTTTTATAAAATAGCTTTCTGGCTGGCATCTTTTATTGAGTGTTGTTAAATCTAAGAATAACAAGTGTTGCCAAATTTGCAAGTTATTTTGTAGTTGCATAGCAAAAGAAAATGACAGTAGTCAAAAATAACAAATATATATTTGCTATTCTACATCCATGATCATGTATGTAATTAGTGTATATATTCTATATCCATGATCATGTATGTAATTAGTGTATATATTCTATATCCATGATCATGTATGTAATTAGTGTATATATTCTATATCCATGATCATGTATGTAATTAATGTATATATTCTATATCCATGATCATGTATGTAATTAGTGTATATATTCTATATACATGATCATGTATGTAATTAGTGTATATATTCTATATACATGATCATGTATGTAATTAGTGTATATATTCTATATACATGATCATGTATGTAATTAGTGTATATATTCTATATCCATGATCATGTAATTAGTGTTATCCATGATCATGTATGTAAGTATATATTCTAATTGATCATGTGTAATAGTATTCTATATACATGATCATGTATGTAATTAGTGTATATATTCTAAATACATGGTTACTAAGACGTTCTGACAGGCAGATGTGGACATTTGAAGAAACTTTATAAGCCACGTTCTCAAATGTAAGTTTATTTACTTTTTAGAAGGATAAAGTCCACAGATAAATAGAAAGTGTCAAATGTTGAAATACAAGAGAAGATAGACCAGAAACAAGCCACTGGATGTGAAGTTAGGAGGATAGAGAAGTGAAAGTAGTTTTTACACACACAATGTAAGAACAAACTTTTCATGACTCAACAATATCTTTTAAATAGCACCTTTGGATCAAGAGTTTTAGTACAGGGCTTGTTTCCATTCTTGTGAAATGGAAACAACAGTTGCAACATACAGTACCTACAGTAAGAAATATAACAAAGAAACATGGTGAAGGGTGAACGTAAAGAGTCACTCCTAATGTATGTACTAATCAGTCACACCTGACCTTTAAACTCTGTCAAAGCAAAATACAGTAGACCAAAACACTGTTTTTACAATCATGTTGGAATAATGGAGCACCTACTGTGTGGGGAGCACCAGTTTAGGCTAGTTCTCTGTCACAAATTAATTCAACATTATTTGGTTGGATTTATTTGTTTGAAATTGTTCTAGGCTACAGCGCATCTTAGTATCAACTTGTGATGGATAGATACTGTATCTTATGGATGAGTGAAGGAAGGACTACTTGTTATGAAATGGGTGGATGTACTTCCTATGAAAAGAACAGAACAGAAGAAACATGTATGTCGCTGAACAAGTCTAGACAGATTATAATGAGAAGGTCTGCTGGCACGAAAGTAGGCCTACTTCATAAATCAAATAACATCTTATTGGTCAATCTACTTCATAGCAATAGAACCTTGTGTGAAAGAAAAATTCAAGACTAAAGTTTAATTTGATACCACAGTGTAGAATGTGCTCTCACTATACCAATTTCACTGTTCCTTTCTCCTTCCCTTTCTCTCATTTCCTCTCTCTCCTTCCCTCTCTCCTTCCCTCTCTCCTTCCTGCTCTCTCCTTCCTGCTCTCTCCTTCCCTCTCTCCTTCCTGCTCTCTCCTTCCCTCTCTCTCATTCCCACTCTCTCCTATTCCCTCTCTCTCCTTCCCTCTCTCCTATCCCCTCTCTCTCTTTCCCTCTCTCCTATCCCCTCTCTCTCTTTCCCTCTCTCCTATCCCCTCTCTCTCCTATCCCCTCTCTCTCCTATTCCCTCTCTCTCCTATTCCCTCTCTCTCCTTCCCTCTCTCCTATCCCGTCTCTCTCTTTCCCTCTCTCCTATCCCCTCTCTCTCTTTCCCTCTCTCCTATCCCCTCTCTCCTATCCCCTCTCTCTCCTATCCCCTCTCTCTTTCCCTCTCTCTCCTTCCCTCTCTCATATCCCCTCTCTCTCATTCCCTCTCTCCTATCCCCTCTCTCTCCTTCCCTCTCTCCTATCCCCTCTCTCTCCTTCCCTCTCTCCTATCCCCTCTCTCTCCTTCTCTCTCCTATCCCCTCTCTCCTTCCCTCTCTCCTATCCCCTCTCTCCTATCCCCTCTCTCTCCTTCCCTCTCTCCTATCCCCTCTCTCCTATCCCCTCTCTCCTCCCCTCTCTCCTATCCCCTCTCTCCTTCCCTCTCTCCTTCCCTCTCTCCTATCCCCTCTCTCCTTCCCTCTCTCCTATCCCCTCTCTCTCCTTCCCTCTCTCCTATCCCCTCTCTCTCCTTCCCTCTCTCCTATCCCCTCTCTCTCTTTCCCTCTCTCACACTCAGACCTCTCATGCCAGTAAATGTATTACTCTTTATAGTTTTCCTGTAACCCCAACTGTTCTATTGGTTGATGTTTCCATGAAGTCAGAGTCCATCATACATTTTTTTTAACAGGGATTTGATTTGAAAAGGCTGTGTGTTGGGGTGCAATGTCACATCTAAATGTCTTTGACTTGCAAACATACAGGCTAAATGAAATACTACTGAATGTATGTATAATATTTGTTTGATAGAACACATGGTAGACCTGCCCTGAACTGATCTGACTGACCAGACCTGGGATAATCTCCTCATTCAAAAGTCAGTTCAACATGATACACCTGCCCTGAACTGATCTGACTGACCAGACCTGGGATAATCTCCTCATTCAAAAGTCAGTTCAACATGATACACCTGCCCTGAACTGATCTGACTGACCAGACCTGGGATAATCTCCTCATTCAAAAGACAGTTCAACATGATGACCTGCCCTGAACTGATCTGACTGACCAGACCTGGGATAATCTCCTCATTCAAAAGACAGTTCAACATGATACACCTGCCCTGAACTGATCTGACTGACCAGACCTGGGATAATCTCCTCATTCAAAAGACAGTTCAACATGATGACCTGCCCTGAACTGATCTGATTGACCAGACCAGGGATAATCTCCTCATTCAAAGGAAAGATATTAAGTCACCGTACAAAGATCATGTTCCATAAACCAGATCAGATTTACATTTCTATTTTAGTAATTTAGTAGACAATCTTATCCAGAGTGACTTACAATTATCAGATATGATAGATTTTAAGAACCTCCTCAAGTTCAATTATGTTCGTTATAAAAATGAGGTTAATAATAAACAATGATTTCCTTTCAGTTACAGTTGCTGTGCACCTGAAGTATGTAAACATTAAGACTGAGTTCGACCAAAACCATAAAAGCCACACGCCTGACCGCTGTGGGATAGATCCGGAATCTCCTCATTACCGCCTATCAGAATAAGCCTAGCTTTAGGCTATTGTTTTTATGTGTATTTCACACTATGTTGGGGGGTAAATCGGACTGTAATACTTGTATGGATGTCGTCCCCAATATTTTAATGTCATCGTCACCACACTTACAAAAAAACATGTCAAATTTGCAGTTTCCATGTGCACATGTGAAATAGCTATTTTCACATGTTGAGCTTAAATTTCACATGCGAAACCATATTTCCACGTTTTACATTTAGAGTTCACATGTTAACATCTTATTTTCACATGTGGGGCAAATAACATGTTTTCACCTCACATGTGATTTGCAGTATCACATGTGATATCTGTGGTTTCACATGTTAACTCAACATGTGGAAATCTCACTTTCGTATGTTGAATTGCATTTTCTAATGTGAAAAACATTTATGTGAAAATCACATTTGTCATTTCACATGTAAAACAACATGTGAAAATGTCACATTCACATGTGGAATTGCACGTTCACGACACACACGCTCACAATCAATCAAATGTTATTTATAAAGCCCTTTTAACATCAGTCGATGTCACAAAGTGCTATACAGAAACCCAGCCTAAAACCCCAAACAGCAAGCAATACAGATGCACGGTGGCAAGGAAAAACTCCCCAGAAAGACAGGAACCTAGGAAGAAACCTAGAGAGGAACCAGGCTCTGAGGGGTAGCCAGTCCTCTTCTGGCTGGTGGAGATCATAACAGTACATGGCCAAGATGGTCAAACGTTCATAGATGACCAGCAGGGTGAAATAACAATGATCACAGTCGTTGTAGAAGGTGCAACAGGTCAGCACCTCCGGAGTAAATGTCAGGTCCGGGACAAGGTAGCATGTCCGGTGAACAGGTCAGCACCTCCGGAGTAAATGTCAGGTCTCAGGTCCTCCGGGAGGAGAGGGAGAGAGAGAGATAATTAGAGGGCGCATGCTTAAATTCACACAGGACACCGGATAAGACAGGAGAAATACTCCAGATATAACAGATTGAACCTAGCCCCCCGACACATAAACTATTGCAGCATAAATACTGGTGGCACACACACACACACACACACACACACACACACACACACACACACACACACACACACACACACACACACACACACACACACACACACACACACACACACACACACACACACACACACACACACACACACACACACAGAGTGATGCCTAGCTGTTGTCTTTGCTCAGTCAAAGGGCTTGGAGGACTCCCTCCCTCTGGTTCATGGTGCTGACCATTTACCAATCTAAATGTTCTCTGCACCGTAACATTTCAGTGTGGTTTGTGCAATTGAATAAATCTGTATTTTTCTGACAATCTTCAATGTGTAAATGTAAAGCTTGTTGACAGATGAATGTACTGCTGTCTTCTAAATGTATTTTTCACTGGAGACGTGCTCCATGACAGAGATGTGCTCCATGACAGAGATGTGCTCCATGACAGAGATGTGCTCCATGACAGATACGTGCTCCGTGACAGAGATGTGCTCCATGACAGATACGTGGTCCATGACAGAGATGTGCTCTATGACAGAGACGTGCTCCATGACAGAGACGTGCTCCATGACAGAGACGTGCTCTATGACAGAGACGTGCTCCATGACAGAGACGTGCTCCATGACAGAGACGTGCTCCATGACAGAGACGTGCTCTACGACAGAGACGTGCTCCACGACAGAGACGTGCTCCACGACAGAGACGTGCTCCACGACAGAGACGTGCTCCACGACAGAGACGTGCTCCACGACAGAGACGTGGTCCACGACAGAGACGTGGTCCACGACAGAGACGTGCTCTACGACAGAGACGTGCTCCACGACAGAGACGTGCTCCACGACAGAGACGTGCTCTATGACAGAGACGTGCTCCATGACAGAGACGTGCTCTATGACAGAGACGTGCTCCATGACAGAGACGTGCTCTATGACAGAGACGTGCTCTATGACAGAGACGTGATCCATGACAGAGACATGCTCCATGACAGAGACGTGCTCCATGACAGAGACGTGCTCCATGACAGAGACGTGCTCCATGACAGATACGTGCTCCATGACAGAGACGTGCTCCATGACAGAGACATGCTCTATGACAGATAACTTACAGTTAACTTCCGGCGCCGACAGAGATGGCCGCCTCGCTTCGCGTTCCTAGGAAACTATGCAGTTTTTTGTTTTTTACGTGTTATTTCTTACATTAGTACCCCAGGTCATCTTAGGTTTCATTACATACAGTCGAGAAGAACTACTGAATATAAGATCAGCGTCAACTCACCATCAGTACGACCAAGAATATGTTTTCCGCGACGCGGATCCTGTGTTCTGCCTTACAAACAGGACAACGGAATGGATCGCATGCAGCGACCCAAGAAAACGACTCCGAAAAAGAGGGAAACGTAGCGGTCTTCTGGTCAGACTCCGGACAAGGGCACATCGCGCACCACTCCCCAGCATTCTTCTTGCCAATGTCCAGTCTCTTGACAACAAGGTTGATGAAATCCGAGCAAGGGTAGCATTCCAGAGGGACATCAGAGACTGCAATGTTCTCTGCTTCACGGAAACATGGCTTACTGGGAAGACGCTATCCGATGCGGTGCAGCCAACGGGTTTCTCCACGCGTCGCGCCGACAGAAACAAACATCTTTCTGGTAAGAAGAGCGGCGGGGGCGTATGCCTCATGACTAACGTGACATGGTGTGATGAAGGAAACATACAGGAACTCAAATCCTTCTGTTCACCTGATTTAGAATTCCTCACAATCAAATGTAGACCGCATTATCTTCCAAGAGAATTCTCTTCGATTATAATCACAGCCGTATATATCCCCCCCAAGCAGACACATCGATGGCTCTGAACGAACTTTATTTAACTCTTTGCAAACTGGAAACCATTTATCCGGAGGCTGCATTCATTGTAGCTGGGGATTTTAACAAAGCTAATCTGAAAACAAGACTCCCTAAATTTTATCAGCATATCGATTGCGCAACCAGGGGTGGTAAAACCTTGGATCATTGTTACTCTAACTTCCGCGACGCATATAAGGCCCTGCCCCGCCCCCCTTTCGGAAAAGCTGACCACGACTCCATTTTGCTGATCCCTGCCTACAGGCAGAAACTAAAACAAGAGGCTCCCACGCTGAGGTCTGTCCAACGCTGGTCAGACCAAGCTGACTCCACACTCCAAGACTGCTTCCATCACGTGGACTGGGACATGTTTCGTATTGCGTCAGATAAAAATATTGACGAATACGCTGATTCGGTGTGCGAGTTCATTAGAACGTGCGTTGAAGATGTCGTTCCCATAGCAACGATAAAAACATTCCCTAACCAGAAACCGTGGATTGATGGCAGCATTCGTGTGAAACTGAAAGCGCGAACCACTGCTTTTAATCAGGGCAAGGTGTCTGGCAACATGACCGAATACAAACAGTGCAGCTATTCCCTCCGCAAGGCTATTAAACAAGCTAAGCGTCAGTACAGAGACAAAGTAGAATCTCAATTCAACGGCTCAGACACAAGAGGCATGTGGCAGGGTCTACAGTCAATCACGGACTACAAGAAGAAACCCAGCCCAGTCACGGACCAGGATGTCTTGCTCCCAGGCAGACTAAATAACTTTTTTGCCCGCTTTGAGGACAATACAGTGCCACTGACACGGCCTGCAACGAAAACATGCGGTCTCTCCTTCACTGCAGCCGAGGTGAGTAAGACATTTAAACGTGTTAACCCTCGCAAGGCTGCAGGCCCAGACGGCATCCCCAGCCGCGCCCTCAGAGCATGCGCAGACCAGCTGGCCGGTGTGTTTACGGACATATTCAATCAATCCCTATACCAGTCTGCTGTTCCCACATGCTTCAAGAGGGCCACCATTGTTCCTGTTCCCAAGAAAGCTAAGGTAACTGAGCTAAACGACTACCGCCCCCGTAGCACTCACTTCCGTCATCATGAAGTGCTTTGAGAGACTAGTCAAGGACCATATCACCTCCACCCTACCTGACACCCTAGACCCAGTCAAATGGACGGAGGGCCAAATAAAAAATCAGCTACAAACGAGGTCCACTGTTCGAATGTTCATTGAAAATTTTTTAAATGACCACATGCACACTGAACCTAATTGAACCTACTGAAAACCTAACAAATATATTACAATATGATCAGATAAATAAAGCAATATTTTCTTATGGCTCTCAGTAATCTTTTAATTTTCAACAGACACAAAAGTCTTTATATAAATATCCCCATAACACTGAACATTAAATGAAAGAAACCGGTATTCAAGGCACCATCAGTAGACTATATTTTCTATTTTAGCAGGGTGGGCTAAATTTACTTCCGCTCATCCACTCAACATTGAAATACAAAAAAATAAAGTGCAAAATCTATTAATCAAAAACAACACTTTGTTCAAGGAGAAGTAACATGCAGTGCCTCCAACTATTAAATTTTAACTTTTAAACTTGAACTGAGTAAAACACTAAACATGTGATTGCACAGTAATGTTCACTTGTTTGAGGTTGAGGGTGATACTTGGTGGTGTCCCATCTTTTCCACAAGTTCATCAATGTTCGGAGGTAAGGCTCTGAGCTGAAGAAATCCTCAGAATTGAGTGGAGGTGTTCAGCAGTAAGTCGACTTAAGTGTGATGTTTTGTCAGGACTTCAAAGAAAACAGTTGTTCACACAGGTATGTGCTGCCAAACATAGACAACGATGGAACAGCCTAGTGGAGCTGGGGTGTGCCGGGAGGTTTTAAGTTCCTCCGGCATACACATTTTCTCAGACATCACTGCATTGAGGTCAATCAACTCCATTTGAGGTTTGGTGGTGAGCTTTCCACGTCGCAGCAAATGGGCCGAGCAGTTCAACCTCTTTTTTGTGCTTCAAAGTCAGCAAATCACCGAAAGTCAGCTCAAGCATACCTATTTTATCAGCCAATGTGCTGAGCACTGGTAGAGAGCTCTCTTTCATGGTCTGGCAGCTGGGAAAGTGGCTCAAATTTTCTTTCCGTAAGGCTCCCAGAGAGTCAGTTTGGTTTTAAATGCCTTCACTGTACTGCACATATCAGAGATGACACGATCCCGACCCTGCAGCTGCAAGTTTATTGCATTCAGATGACTCAGGAGCCATTTCACACAGAAACACCTCGAAACATCCACCTTTCCCTGGCTTAGCCATAAAGACCTCTGTGTGATAAGGCAAATCACCCTAACTGCCTGTTCAGAAATGCCTTGAATCCAGGCGAGGTGTGGCTCTGATCAAAGTTGGGACTGTGAGACTGAAAACATGCTCCATTTTCAAGGCTATCAGACTGTTAAACAGCCACCATTGGTGGCAATGATAAGCTGTCAACACCTGTCGCGTTTTCCTCTTGCATCTTTCCCACTGACCCAACCAGTCCACTTTCCTGTGTCCAATTGATGGGAAATGATGTGCTCACTTTAAACAATGCTGTTACTTACCCTACATTATTCATCTCAAACCCTATGTAATCACAGCCACGAGTTTTTCCCAAGGCACTCCATCTCATTGCCACATTTGACACTTTTCATACAAATCATCTCATATGTATATACTGTACGATACCATCTACTGTCATGCTTAGCTCTGGAGTCACTCACTCATATATGACCTGGGCAATGTACATTTGGTGTTTATCCCAGCCAACAATATGCAATAAGACTTTTAGTTTTACAAGCTGCTCTTTTAGATTGATGGACAACTGGTTATCACTGCATGGTGTCTGCTCAGACTACAAAAAAGAGTTGCCTTTTTCTGGGCAAACTCGCAAACTTTAATCATCAGTTTTTGCTGAAATCCCCCTCCGTAAATGGCCGGGCTGATTTATCTCTTGTGCCAAATAAAACTTTGATTTGATTTGGCTTTTTTGAACAGAGCCTTCGAGATTTGAGGCCTCGTTTTAATTCCATTCTGCCTTTTGTAGCCTTTGTTCCATGTCCATATTCTTGTTTTTGTCCACATGCTTCATAATGGGCCACCATTGTTCCTGTTCTCCACAGAAAGCACACAGGTTTTCCAGCTACCTTCGTGAACATATACTCCGACCCCACCTTGTTTGCACTCCCGGTTCCGTCATCCATGAATTGCATTTTTGATGGGACTAGTTAATTTTACTGTGATCACTGCTCCAATAAATATTGAAATGACACCCTAGACCCACTCCAATTTGCATTGTGCCCAAATAGGTCCACAGTGCGATGTAAAAGATCTCAACCACACTGCACACTGCCCTAATAAACCAAGACAAGGGGGAATACCTAAGTGAGAATGCTGGCCATCGCCTTGGCATTGCCCAGACCCACTCCATTTGACCGCCCAAATAGGTCCACAGACGATGCAATCTCAACCACACTGCACACTGCCCTAACCCACCTGGACAAGAGGAATACCTAAGTGAGAATGCTGTTCATCGACTACAGCTCGGCATTCAACACCATGACAGAGACGTGACAGAGACGTGCTCCATGACAGAGACGTGCTCCATGACAGAGACGTGGTCCATGACAGAGACGTGGTCCATGACAGAGACGTGCATCATGACAGAGGCGTGCTCTCTGACAGAGACGTGCTCCATGACAGAGACGTGCTCCATGACAGAGACGTGGTCTATGACAGATACGTGCTCCATGACAGATATGTGCTCTATGACAGAGACGTGCTCTATGACAGAGACGTGCTCCATGACAGAGACGTGCTTCATGACGGATACGTGCTCCATGACAGAGACGTGCTCCATGACGGAGACGTGCTTCATGACGGATACGTGCTCCATGACAGAGACGTGCTCCATGACAGAGACGTGCTCCATGACAGAGACGTGGTCCATGACAGAGACGTGCTCCATGACAGAGACGCGCATCATGACAGAGACGTGCTCCATGACAGAGACGTGCTCCATGACAGAGACGTGCTCTATTACAGAGACGTGCTCTGTGACACTGCATGTTTGAGCTATAGCTGATTATCTATTGGTCGATGTGAGAAAACATGAAATGGCAACCAAAGTAACCTATCAGCTTGCGGTACACTGTGTGGTCGACCTTTCCTGAACCAGCTCAGCCGACACTAACCCCAAGGTCAACCATGTGAAAACCATGACTTGAATACATATAAACCTGTTTATAAAAGCTGTAGGTTACAGCAATATTATGCATATGGCCTCCTGTAGGTTGATTTTGTAGTTGTGTGGTGTTGCTGCTTTGTCTTTGAAATGTGTGTGTTTATTAAATACAAAAAGTTCTTTGTTTTGTGCATTTGTATCATGGTTGACACAGACCTTGGCACTATTTTCCTTGCATGCTGTTGCGTAACCCGGTGATGGCTGTCTAAATTCTGAACTATTCTCATTGGCTGATGAGGTTCATCAATATCAGGTGTGATGAGACCTGGGTGTGTCCGCCCAGAGGAAGGAGCAGATGAGAGGAAATAGAGCTGTTGGTTTTGATTTGACATCTAAGTTTGACCCAGTTTTTGAAGAATAATTTATAGTTTGATGCCCAGTTTCCCCCTGACTTTCTCCTGTACTTTCTAGTTGTAAGTATATACTGTCCTGTTGATGATGAACGTTGGGTGATGTTTGTCCATCTGGTTCATTAATCTACATGTTGAGTGGGACTTGTCTTTTTCTAACTCTAAAGAACAGAGAAAATAGATACTGTACTGTTACCTGGTGATGGTTTGCTCATTTCCACATTTGTCAGCTCAACCTGGATTGTTAGAGCATGTGTATAATGTTAGGCAGAGCTCCTTATGCTCCTGTTTAAACCTGGGGTGGTGTAGTATGGCAGTGTTACACGCTGATAATATACATTTAGCATGATGTATTTATTGTAATAAGACCCATGATATTTGGAATTTGTAAATGAATTCTAATCATGTTGAACATTGGTATTGATCATATAGTAGTTATTTTGTTAGTACAATCATTAACGCCCCTCACCCTAAACACCACACCATGTTGTTTCATGTGAAGGGAATCGCCACACCATAACTATTTATAGTCATTATTTATTGAGAAATAAACCCATAACAGGACATGATTTTCAAACATCCTCTTTCCCCCACAATGGACATAACAATAATCAACCAATGACAAAATGACTAAATGTAACTATTAGGTTATAACAACATCACATTGACACATTTTAGTTAAATGGTCAATTGGAAAGAAACACATCCAGCTATTATTTCTGCATAAAAGCTTGTATAAAAAGATTAATCAATAAGCATAAACAAAACCTCATCAATCCTTTGAATTAATGAAAAAGAAACCAACACATTATTAACAAACTGTAGTAGCTCAAATAATATGAATCCATTCAAAAGCAGAAAAAACTTAGTAAACATCTGTAATAAAGGACTTTTGATAAGATATGAAAATTCAGACCAATTAATTAAACAGAAAAATATGACAAAACTCAAAATTGCATATAATGTTCTGACTACACCGTTTCCATAGAGGCTTGCTATTCCATATGTAGAGTAAGGCAACATTTCAGAGAAATGGAATGGAAACTTTGGTAAACAGCAACAACTGGACCATCACAAGGTTAAAGTGTGTCCTCTATGATAACTTTGGTAAACAGCAACAACTGGACCATCACAAGGTTAAAGTTGGCCCTCTATGATAAGTATTTCCCTTCTATCTCTGTGGTGGCTGGACCTGTGTGGAATACAGTACCACCAGAGAACAGAGTAGCCCGTCAGAAACATACAATCTGACTATTAATAACATGACTCTGCACCCTTCTGGTTCAACACATTTGTACAAACTGAAGGGGGTTAAATGTCAACATTTCAACATTAAAATAGTCATTTATAATCACGACATTAATAGAAGTGAATGAGAGTAATGAGGAAATGCACCACCCTATTACAGAGAAAGAATGTAATTACAAAGACAAAAGACGTTTAAAAATTAACATTGTTACAAATTATTGTAAACACTAGGACACACTACTACCTGAAGGAACCTGATTGCCACTCCTTGGTGCATTTATCAAGAAGGCACGCCAGCGCCTGTTCTTCCTCAGGCGGCTGAAAAAAACTTGGTATGGCCCTTCAGATTCTCACCAGTTTCTACAGATGTACCATTGAGCTGCATACTGACTGGCTGTATCACCGCCTGGTACGGCAGCTGCACCGCCCTCCACCACAAGACTGGGTGGTGGTGAAGTCTGCACAGTTCATCACTGGGGTTGAGCTCTGAAGCATTAAAACTGCTGAACAGCTTAACAATGACTGTCTACCTGCAATCATTGGCTGTCTACACACAGCACTCCACACATTACCAACCACACAGACTCACGCACACCCACACTCATTAATTTACACATACACACACACTCACAGTGTATCCGGTGCACATGACGAATAAACTTCTTTTTGATTTTGATTGATTCTTGTCATGCCAGACTGTTTGGCATGACAAGAAGTGTCAAGTAGTGGAATGTTACACAAACACAAGACCATAACATTTGAACTTTAAATCATCATAGACTTGCTGTCGGTCATATCTCCCAACACTCCAATGCAGATTAGGAGCCTAGTGACTGTAGTATTCTGACATCCTGCTCTGGAAGAGGGACCGCTTGCTGCCCTTTGTCCAGCGGTCGAGGACCAACCCAGGTCATCACATTCATCAGTGGGAAGCTGCTGCTGCCATTGGTAGAAGAATGGGATTAGAAATGTTACTGTAAATGTACATACTTCCCATCAAAATACATAAGAATACACACTATGAGAATACACACTATGAGAATACACACTATGAGAATACACACTGAATACACACACACACAAATACACACTATGAGAATACACACTGAATACACACACTGAATACACACTATGAGAATACACACTGAATACACACTATGAGAATACACACTATGAGAATACACACTATGAGAATACACACTGAATACACACTATGAGAATACACACTATGAGAATACACACATATGAATACACACATATGAATACACACATATGAATACACGCTCTGTCCACAAAACTGCACTGGACTCTGCAAAAATACCTTACAATATTATAGCAGGAATTATCTGGAAACTGATCTTTAAATATACTGTATGATGTCTGTAAGAGGTCAGTGATTATTTATGCAACAAAATAATGGGGGGAATGCAATGCACACAATTCTGCAATATCGACAACACGATGAAATGAGTTGAATATCTGATGGACAGACGAATAGTTCATGTCTGTACAAGCCCTAAGTGAGGGCGGTCTATTTGAAATATGAAGGTTATTTTGGGAAACTGTAGTGAAACGCCAAATGGATCTCCCTCCTGCTCCCCTCCCACTGGCTTACCTACCACAGGTGCGGCAAGAACTGACTGAACTACCAACTGGGCTCAGTCACCAGGAGAGGGAATCAGCCCACCAACCAACCTACAAGAGTGGTATCAGGAAACACCACCCCAACCTTTCAACGACACTCCAGACGAATGGGAGAAACTGCTAGAGTCATTGCTAATAGAGTAAAGGGCTCTGCCCTAAGTGGATGCCCATATATGTACTGTTGTAATGTGTTTCCTGCTGTGGTTTACCTTCACTATAAAATCTAGTGGAGAGTCAAAAGCATACTGCAGTGACATTTTCAGAGGGGACACCTAACTTGATTTGGAGCGAAAAACAAAAGGTATATAAAGAGAAATTGCCATTACTTTGACTTCTTGAATCTTGAATTCATTTAGACAACCATTTTACTTCGGGCTATTGGGGCTCGACTCAAATTACCCAACAGATTCTAATTTGTTGGATCCAGGTTCGGCCCGTTTAACTATTGAAAAGCTGCTCTAGTCGTCATCTGACTGTGGTCCGTGTTGTACTGTTGCAATAAGGTCTTAACCGATTGAGTATTACGGCCAAGGTTGAGTTCCACAGACGCTGCGGTTGTTCAACGGTGAACCCCTCGCTTAGGAACCAGGTGATTTTCAGAAACTGACCCTGTCGCCAGATGACCTAGGTCTGTGTTGTACTGTTGCTATAAATCTTAATCGGTTGAGCGCAATACTACGGACAGGTCGAGAGCCGCAGACAAGCTCTGATAAATCTACTGGGGCGAGGTCTCACCTCCAGTCTAAATAGAATCTCGAAATTGAGTTGAACCACCGATTTACTCAAAAGGAGGAATCGATACATAAGACTAAATTCTCAGCCAAAAAACTCTGACCGATTGAAACACCACTCCTGATCTCGTGGGTCTCCCTGTCATCTTTTAAAGGTAATTAAGTTGAAGTATTTTAATAGAGATAAGTGTTATCATTGTACCAGGCATTATAGAGCATTAAGGCATTTGCATGTTTTTGATTAACGCTGTGTGTAACCAAGTAACAAATTGTATATTTTGAAGTGTGTTTGATTGTAAAAGACAAAAACAGAGTGTTTCCAAAAATAAACGGTAGTCTTATTTTGTCTCGAGTAAAACGCCTTCCCAAGACAGTTAACGGCAAGGGAGATAACAACTCTGACACTCCCCCCCCCTACCGGGACACTGCAAACGGAGACCTATACTCCATGACAAAGTGAGTTACCTTTAAAAGACAAAGAGGAAGGTGTGTCCAGTAGTGATTCATTAATTGTCTTATCGATCTATCTAAGTTTTATTATCCAAGTGATACATAGCCGACGGGCAGAGTAGTGAGACTAAGTTAAACTAAGACTAAGACTAAAGGTCTTCACACTTTAAACTAGATACATCACAGAAGGGAAATACTCAACCTGAGGGAAATCACCCTATCCTCCAACGACTACGTTTCTTTTTCAGTGCCTAATTGTCCTTTAATCGACTGTACTTTTTTCATGCATGAATGTGTACATTTTGAGGATGTCCAATCATGTCCAATAAATTGAATTTACAACATTTTTCTAACTATACTGTATAATGTGTCCAGGGCTTGTATCAGCTAACTTACTGCATTTCAACACATTTTGCCATGGTGCAGAGAGAAAAATGTGTAGTTTTATAATGCTATTTTACACTTTGTCATGAGGCTAAGAGAAAATGTTGCCGTTTTAAAGCACATTTCCTGCTCTTCTACACATTTTGCCAAGAGGCTGGGAGAAAATGTTGCAGTTTTAAAGCAAATTTCCTGATATTCTACACATTTTGCCATGAGGCTGGGAGAAAATGTTGCAGTTTTAAAGCTCATTGCCTGATATTCTACACATTTTGCTATCATATGCTATCTGACCCTGAATGTGTCAAACCTTCAGGTTTATTAAACCACCCAGCATATCTTCCTTGGCCTTCTGGAAAATGTTTTATTCCTCATGTGATGATATAGCTCATTTTTCATCCTTTTCAGAAAATCTTTTCCTGTATACTCTGATGACCCTAAAACACAGTCATCATATTGTTTCTATAACCTTTGTATGACTTCATCTGCCATTAATACTGCACATTCTACATAGAATGCATTTGGAAAGTATTCGTACCCCTTGACTTTTTCCACATTTTGTTACGTTACAGCCTTATTCTAAAATGGATTAAACTGTTTTTGATCCCTCATCAATCTACACACAATACCCCCTAATGACAAAGCAAAAACAGGCTTTTAGAAATGTTGCTAAAAAATTAAATATCACATTTACATAAGTATTCAGACCCTTTACTCAGTACTTTGTTGAAGTTCCGTGGCAGCGATTACAGCCTCGAGTCTTCTTGGGTATGACGCTACAAGCTTGGCACACATGTATTTGAGGAGTTTCTTCCATTATTCTCTGCAGATCCTCTCTGTCAGGTTGGATGGGGAGCGTAGCTGCACAGCTATTTTCAGGTCTCTCCAGAGATGTTCGATCGGGTTCAAATCCGGGCTCTGGCTGGGCCACTCAGGGACATTCAGCTACTTATCCCGAAACCAATCCTGCGTTGTCTTGGCTGTGTGCTTAGTGTCGTTGTCCTGTTGGAAGGTGAACCTTCACCCCAAGTCTGAGGTCCTGAGCACACTGGAGAAGGTTTTCATCAAGGATCTCTCTGTACTTTGCTCCGTTAATCTTTCCCTCAATAGTCTCCCAGTCCCTGCTGCTGAAAAACATCCCCACCATGTTTCACCGTAGGAATGGTGCCTGGTTTCCTCCAGATGTGACGCTTGGCATTGAGACCAAAGAGTTCAACCTTGGTTTCATCAGACCAGAGAATCTTGTTTCTTATGGTCTGAGAGTCCTTTAGGTGCCTTTTGGCAAACTCGAAGCTGGCTGTCATGTGCCTTTTACTGAAGAGTGGCTTCAGTCTGGCCACTCTACCATAAAGGCCTGATCGGTGGAGTGCTACAGAGATGGTTGCCCTTCTGGGAGTTTCTCCCATCTCCACAGATGAACTCTGGAGCTCTTATAGAGTGACCATCGGGTTCTTGGTCACCTCCCTGACCAAGGCTCTTCTCCCCCGATTGGGCGGCCAGCTCTAGAAAGCGTGTTGGTGGTTCCAAACTTTTTCCATTGAAGAATGATGGAGGCCACTGTGCTCTTGGGGACCATCAATGATGCAGTGGTCTCCCTGAGATCCCAAGTTTGAGGGATCCCTCGTGCACGATTTCCCGATATCGTCAGGAGTGGTCACCAAGTGAAGACTCACATCACATCCTCATCGCCAAATGTGGTGGTTAATTTCTTTACTATCAAATGACCAGTATCTGGCCCACCAACTCCAAACTGGAACCATCTCTCCCTATGGTATAGAACAGAAACATTAACTCATGCTCTGGAATGTTCTTTAGGTTTTATCACCCAAAAGACATGGTAAATCTCCTGTCAGTGTTATCTCCCAGAGGCCCATCCTCAGTAGAACACACACACAATAGTTAACAAAATACTCTATTATGTTGAATAAAACAACCATTTGATGTAATAAAAGTATTATAACATAATCTTCACTCTTCACTGTTGATGTTGAGACTGGCGTTTTGCGGGTCCTATTTAATGACGCTGTCAGTTGAGGACTTGTGAGGTGTCTGTTTATCAAACTAGACACTCTAATGTACTTGTGGCAAAAGGGTTTTCTAATGATCAATTAGCATTTTAAAATGATAAACTTGGATTAGCTAACACAACGTGCCATTGGAACACAGGAGTGATAGTTGCTGATAATGGGCCTCAGTACGCCTATGCGATAGTGTGTGTATATATATATATTTATTTATTTATTTTACACATAATTTGCCCCTTTTCTGGGCACAAAAGTACCTTCATTCTTCCATTCATGATTTTAACCCGGTACCGGTTACCTATAGATGAGTCCTGTGACACTTGTGAGGGTCATAGAGCAAAACGTATTCGTGAGAGTCTCCCCTTTCCATAGAGTGGTCATAATACTCTGTAGGCTAAAATGTTCTGACACTACAGACGTTTTCAGGAAAACACCGATTTTCGGGATGTCTCATGGTCTGACAAACATCTCTCTAGCTCTGACACTTTTCACCGCAGATGCGGAAGTGGTGGATTGAGACATATCTCCAGCTTAAACTGATGGACTTTGATGGGATTTTTAAAAAAAAATCATTAGGTTAACGCACCGGTGTGTCAATCGACCATAGACAGTTAAAGAATTCACTAACTTTCCGGTCCACCACACCTGAACAAGTTTTTCTGCCTGTATGATGATACCTATTCTGGTTATCTCTCTCTCTCTCTCTCTCTCTCTCTCTCTCTTAAGAAGAGAAGTATGTCAGATAGAGAATCAGACTGTCCATGGGGAAATTATTTAAACAAACTCAAGGGGAAGTAAATGCAAATGTAGATCATGTCATTTCTGAATATGCTCGCATGTAACCTTTGTGGAGAGAGCAGATTGAAATGTGAAACTACACTGACCCATTGAGAAACCAATATCCCCAAAACTTCCACCAATGCTCTTGAATGGGGAATCATTCAAAAACACCTGTGTTTCTGTATAAAGCCTTCAAAAGGGTTTAAGTCTGTGAAAAGAAAAATATTTAAATAGACAACTGTGCTTAGGTGTGGTCTCAGAATGAGGAGGTCGATTCATTTTCTATCCACTGTGATTTTCACTTTTATGAAACGCATACATGTTTTTAAATATTCTCTACGCCCAGTTAATAATGACGTTTAATACTAAAACCCACCTGAGTGACTGGACCTTAGATTCTTTAGACCATTTCACACTTTTTATGAACAAATAAACCCAACCAAATAATGTTGAATGCAGTTGTGACAGAGAACTAGCCTAAACTGGTGCTCCCCACACAGTAGGTGCTCCATTATTCCAACATGATTGTATAAACAGTGTTTTGGTCTACTGTATTTTGCTATGACAGAGTTTAAAGGTGAGGTGTGACTGATTAGTACATACATTAGGAGTGACTCTTTACTTGAAACCACTTGTTTCTTTGTTATTATATTTCTTACAGTAGGTACTGTACGTTTGCAACTGTTGTTAAGGGAAATGTTGTCCATGCTCAACATTTCACAAGACTGGAAATAAACACTTTATTGAAAATGTTGATCCCAAAGGTTCTCTTCTTCTTGTTAAGTTATGAAAAGTGTGTTATTACATTGTGTTTGTAAAAACTATGTTCACTTCTACATCCTCATAACTTCATGTCCAGTTTCATGTTTATCTTCTCTTGTATTTCAACATTTGTCTGTGGACTTTATCCCTCTGAATGTTAATACACAACTAACTGCATACTTCAATTTGAGAAAGTGGCCTCCAAAGTTTCTGCACTAATTTCCACATCTGCCCGTCAGAACTTCTTATTACCCGTGTATTTAGAATAGATACACTATTTACAGATACCGTATGATAACTATTTTAATATACTATCTCTAATGGTGCTGGTGTGTTATAATTGTTTTGTATCGTGTCATTTTGTCCCCACCGAAGTAGAAAACTGCAAAATAAGTTTAGCAGTTTTGCAGTTTTGGCAACACTTATTATTATTATGTTTAAAAACACTCAATAAAAGATGCAAGAAAGCTGTTTTCTTAAATTATCAGAAAAGAAAATTGCCGCTAAAACCATTAGCTTGAAACATTACATTTTTTACATGAACATGTTACAGCCAAGAAATTGTGTAGTTGAATAAAGCAAAAGTTATTGTATGACATGATTTTTCTTAGTTTAAATGAGTTTAAGCACTATTGTTCAATCACAGTAATATACTGAGCAAGGTCATTCTATTTTATAGAGGGGAAATTAGGGTTAACTACCACACTGAGGTGTTTTTTTGTAGCTTGAATATGAAAACCAGTCAGAACAAGTCAAAGAGCAGCCACACCCATCCTGTTGTACTCCTTTACCCAACGCCACATACATTGTTCAGTATGTTTGTTTGCTGTAGAGAGGTGAGTAAGTAGCACAGAATACATTTGTAGAAGATTGCCTTTGAGGTAAAGTATCAGTATATTTTTGTTAGAACTTTCCAAACATTTCACGGTAAACTCTTAGTTGATCAATGTGGGCTCATTTACAGGAAAGACAATTTTAAAAAAGTAATTAAAGAGCAGCAGTTAAATATCAATAGCGAGGCTATATACAGGGGGTACAGAGTTAATGTGCGGGGGCACCAGTTAGTCGAGGTAATTGAGGTAATATTTTATGAAATTATTATTAAACCTTTATTTAACCAGGAAGGGCTCATTGAGATTTAAAATCTCTTTTTCATGAGCGTCTTGGCCAAGATAGGCAGCACCAAGCCATTACAAAAATTACTGACAAACAACATGAAAAACTACAAGTAATCTGTACATGTCGGTAGAGTTAAAGTGACTACGCATAGATAAACAGAGAGTAGCAGCAGTGTAAAAAAGGGGGGGGATGCAAATAGTCTGGGTAGCCATTTGATTAGCTGTTCAGGAGTCTTATGGCTTGGGGGTAGAAGCTGTGAAGAAGTATTTTGGAACTAGACTTGACGCTCCGGTACCGCCTGCTGTGCGGTAACAGAGAGAACAGTCTATGACTAGTGTAGCTGGAGTCTTTGACCATTTTTAGGGCCTTCCTCTGACACCGCCTGGTATAGAGGTCCAGGAAGCTTGGACCCGGTGATGTACTGGGCTGTACGCACTACCCTCTGTAGTGCCTCTGTAGTGCCATTACCCTCTGTAGAGCCTTGCGGTTGGAGGCAGAGCAGTTGCCATACCAAGCAGTGATGCAACCAGCTCTTGATGGTGCAGCTGTAGAACTTTTTGAGGATCTGCCAGCCCCTGCCCGCCCGTCCAACATCACTACCCTGGACGGTTCTGACTTAGAATATGTGGACAACTACAATTACCTAGGTGTCTGGTTAGACTGTAAACTCTTCTTCCAGACTCACATTAAGCATCTCCAATCCAAAATTAAATCTAGAATCGGCTTCCTATTTCGCAACAAAGCATCCTTCACTCATGCTGCCAAACATACCCTGGTAAAACTGACATTCCTACCTATCCTCAACTTCGGCAATGTAATTTATAAAATAGCCTCCAACACTCTACTCAACAAATTGGATGCAGTCTATCACAGTACCATCCATTTTGTCACCAAAGCCCCATATACTATCCACCACTGCAACCTGTACACTCTCGTTGGCTGGCCCTCGCTTCATACTCTTCGCCAAACCCACTGGCTCCAGATCATCTACAAGTCTCTACTATGTAAAGCCCCACCTTATCTCAGCTCACTGGTCACCATAGCAGCACCCATCTGTAGCACGCGCTCCAGCAGGTATATCTCACTGATCACCCCCAAAGCCATATTCCTCCTATGGCCGCCTTTCCTTCAAGTTCTCTGCTGTCAATGACTGGAACGAACTGCAAAAATCACTGAAGCTGGAGACTCATATCTCCCTCACTAGCTTTAAGCACCAGCTGTTAGAGCAGCTCTCAGATCACTGCACCTGTACATAGCCCATCTGTAAACAGCCCATCCAACTACCTCATCGCCATACTGTATTTTTTTTAAAGCACCCCAGTATCTCTACTTGCACATTCGTCTTCTGCACATATACCATTCCAGTGTTTAATTGCTATATTGTAATTACTTTGCCACCATGGTCTATTTATTGCCTTACCTCTCTTATCTTACCTCATTTGCCCATGCTGTATATAGATTTTTCTACTGTATTATTGATTGTATGTCTGTTTATTCCATGTGTAACTCTGTGTTGTTGTATGTGTCGAACTGCTTTGCTTTATCTTGGCCAGGTCGCAGTTGCAAAGGAGACTGAGACTTGTTCTCAACTAGCCTACCTGGTTAAATAAAGGTGAAATAAAATAAAAATAAAATGCTTCTTTGCAGATGTCTCTGAGGAATATGAAGAGATGAAGAAGTGCTACGAGAAATTGCCCAGCAGCACCAATGCAGCAACAACAACTGCCTGATCAAGACAAAGTATATCTAAGAGCACAGTCATTCGGTGATTTGCAAGCTAATTAGATAATCATAAAGAATGTTTATGTTTTTTGTCTCAATGTATTTTCTCTTCTCTGTCATAGCCTATTTGATATGCACCTTTAACTAACCCAACAGTACAATGACTTAAAGTTTGATATTAGTAATGTAAAGGTTATGGGTAGAAATTACTGGATAGTGATAAACACTAGGATAAATGTTTGGTTCAGCATGTTATACTGTATACATACATACACTATATGACCAAAAGTATGTGGACACCTGCTCATCGAACATCTCATTCCAAAATAATGGGCATTAATATGGAGTTCGTCCCCCTTTGCTCCGATAACAGCCACCACTCTTCTGGGAAGGCTTTGTTGGAACATTGTTGGTGGGACTTGCTTCCATTCTGCCACAAGAGCATTAATCATGTCAGGGACTGATGTTGGGCGATTAGACCTGGCTCTCAGTCGGCGTTCCAATTCATCCCAAAGGTGTTCGATGGGGTTGAGGTCAGAGCTTTGTGCAGGCCAGTCAAGTTCTCCCACACCGATCTTGACAAACCATTTCTGAACCCCACTTTGTGCACAGGGGCATTGTCATACTGAAACAGGAAAGAGCCTTTCCCAAACTTTTGCCACAAAGTTGGAAACACAGAATCATCTAGAATGTCATTGTATGCTGTAGCATTAAGATTTCCCTTCACTGGAACTAAAGGGCATGCCCGAACCATGAAAAACAGCCCCAGACCATTATTTCTCCTCCACCAAACTTTACAGTTGGCAATATGCATTGGGGCAGGTAGGGTTCTCCTAACATCCACCAAATCTAGAATCGCCCGTCGGACTGCCAAATGGTGAAGTGTGATTCATCACTCCAGAGAGCGTTTCCACTGCTCCAGAGTCCAATGGTGTGAGCTTTACACCACCCCAGCCGACGCTTGGCATTGCGCAAAGGTGATCTTAGGCTTGTGTGCGGCTGCTCTGCCATGGAAACCCATTTCATGAAGCTCCCAACGAACAGTTATTGTGGTGACATTGCTTCCAGCAGCAGATTGGAACTGTGTAGTGAGTGTTGCAACCGAGGACAGATGACTTTTACACGTTACGCACTTCAGCACTCGGCGGTCCAGTGCTGTGAGCTTGTGTGGCCTACCACTTCCCGGCTGAACCGTTGTTGCTCCTAGAAGTTTCCACTTTACAATAACAGCACTTAAAGTTGAAGGGCAGAAATTATTAACTGACTTGTTGGAACGGTGTCATCCTATAACAGTGCCACATTGAAAGTGACTGAGCTCTTCAGTAAGGCCATTCAACTGCCAATGTTTCTCAATGGAATTTGCATGGCTATGATTTTATGTTTTTTTCCTTTCATCTTATCTGTTTAACTACAGAATGAAGAAACGTTCTATTTAACATATACACTGGTATAGTGCTGGATGATGGCGCCGGAGGGGAGGCAGTCTTATCGGCTCTTAAACCATGCTATTTAACATATACACTGGTATAGTGCTGGATGATGGCGCCGGAGGGGAGGCAGTCTTATCGGCTCTTAAACCATGCTATTTAACATATACACTGGTATAGTGCTGGATGATGGCGCCGGAGGGGAGGCAGTCTTATCGGCTCTTAAACCATGCTATTTAACATATACACTGGTATAGTGCTGGATGATGGCGCCGGAGGGGAGGCAGTCTTATCGGCTCTTAAACCATGCTATTTAACATATACACTGGTATAGTGCTGGATGATGGCGCCGGAGGGGAGGCAGTCTTATCGGCTCTTAAACCATGCTATTTAACATATACACTGGTATAGTGCTGGATGATGCTATTTAACATATACACTGGTATAGTGCTGGATGAGGGGAGAGGCAGTCTTATCGGCTCTTAAACCATGCTATTTAACATATACACTGGTATAGTGCTGGATGATGGCGCCGGAGGGGAGGCAGTCTTATCGGCTCTTAAACCATGCTATTTAACATATACACTGGTATAGTGCTGGATGATGGCGCCGGATCGGCTCTTAAACCATGCTATTTAACATATACACTGGGAGGCAGTCTTATCGGCTCTTAAACCATGCTAATTTGTTCGTTTTTTTGCATTGTTCGTATCTTGTTTTGTACATAATGTTGCCGCTACCATCTCTTATGACAGAAAATAACTGTGATTACTCAACTCAAATTGGACGAGGAGTTCTTCTTCAATGAGTCGGACGCGAGGAATATACTACAGACACATAACCATGCCCAGATCCCCGTGATACGCTTGAGAAGGAGAAAGACATTTCGTGGAAAGAGATCTGGGTGCCTTGTGAGGATCAGGCGACGAGTGGCTAATCTGCCCTTGCCTTCCATCCTGCTAGCTGACGTTCAATCGCTGGAAAATAAATGGGACAAACTGAAAGCACGTATATCCTACTAACGAGACATTAAAAACTGTAATATCTTATGTTCCACCAACTTGTGGCTGACCGACAACATTAAGAATATACAGCTGGCGGGTTATACACTCCATCAGCAGGACAGAACAGCGGCCTCTGGTAAGACACAGGGCGGGGGCCTATGCATATATGTAAACAATAGCTCTTGCAAGATGTCTAAGGAAGTCTCAAGGTTTTGCTCCCCTGAGGTAGAGTATCTCATGATAAACTGTAGACCACACTACCTAGAGAGTTTCCATCTGTATTCTTCATAGCTATCTACATACCACCACAGACCAACGCTGGCACTAAAACCTCAATGAGCTGTATTCCGCCATAAACTAACAGGAATTACGCTCATCCAGAGGCGGCGCTCCTAGTGGCCGTGGACTTAAATGCAGGGAAACTTAAATTAGTTTTACCTCATTTCTATCAGCATGTTAAACATGCAACCAGGGGGGGAAAAAATTCACCACCTATACTCCACACACAGAGACAAGTACAAAGCTCTCCCTTGCCCTCCATTTGGCAAATCTGACCAGAATTCTATCCTCCTGATTCCTGCTTACAAGAAAAATATTAAGCAGGAAGCATTATTGACTCTGTCAATAAAAAAGTGGTCAGATGAAGCAGATGCTAAGCTACAGGACTGTTTTGCTAGCACAGACTGGAATATGTTCCGTGATTCCTCCGATGGCATTGAGGAGTACACCACATCAGTCATTGGCTTCATCAATAAGTGCATCGATTACGTCGTCCCACAGTGACGAGACGTACATACCCCAACCAGAAGCCATGGATTACAGGCAACATCCGCACTGAACTAAAGGCTAGAAAGCTTATATGAAATCCCCCGGAAGCTTACATGAAATCCCATTATGCCCTCCGACAAACCATCAAACAGGCAAAGCATCAATAAAAGACTAAGATTGAATCGAACTACACTGGCTCCGACGCTTGTCGGATGTGGCAGGGCTTGCAAATCATTACAGACTACAAAGGGAAGCACAGCCAAGAGCTGCCCAGTGACACAAGCCTACCAGACAAGCTAAACTACTTCTATGCTCGCTAAGGCCTCAGTTGCCTGTAATCTGGAGCGGCAGGTAGAGGTTAGAGCAGTTAGTGGTTAGAGCATTGGGCCAGTAACCGAAACGTTGCTAGATCGAATCCCTAAGCAGACAATGTAAAAATCTGTCATTCTGCCCCTGAACAAGGCAGTTAACTCACTGTTCCTAGGCTGTCATTGTAAGTAAGAATTTCTTCTTTACTGACTTGCCTGGTTAAATAAAGGTTCAATAAAACATTAGAAGGCAAATAACACTGAAATATGCATGAGAGCACCAGGTTTTTTGGAAGACTGTGTGATCACGCTCTCCGCAGCTGATGTGGGAAAGACATTTAAACAGATCAACATTCACAAGGCTGCAGGGATTACCAGATGGATTACCAGGATGTGTACTGCGAGCATGCGCTGACCAACTGGCAAGTGTCTTCACTGACATTTTCAACATCTTCATGTCCAAGTCTGTAATACCAACATGTTTTAAGCAGACCAGCATAGTCCCTGTGCCCGAGAACACTAAAATAACCTGCCTAAATGATTACTGACCAATAGCACTCACATCTGTAGCCATGAAGTGCTTCGAAAAGCTGGTCATAGCTCACATCAACACCATTATCCCAGAATCCCTAAACCCACTCCAATTTGCATACTGCACTAACAGATCCACAGATGATGCAATCTCTATTGCACTCCACACTGCCCTTTCGCACCTGGACAAAAGGAACACCTGTGTGAGAATGGTATTCATTCTTTCACTGCCATACTGTGTTTGATCTTGTCTAGCCATCTTGTCTCAAGAGGACCACAAGGGAAATAAGTCCCAGACTTTATTGTGTGTTATCCTCAATGATTTTATTCATGTTGCGTGTACGGCTTTTTCAATTTTTATGTGTGCTTGTTTTTTTAAATGGTCGAATTAATAAACTAAACTAAAAAATAATAATGCAAAAGGTAATGCAAAATACTGCAAAAAGTTGTTCATTATCCCCCAGCCTTTGCTTCAGGGAAGGACACACTTGATTTTGCAGAATCGAGAGTGAAAGTAAAAAGTGGTCAACCCACATGTCTGTGCCTGTGTGTGAGAGTGAGTGAGAAAGTGACAGAGCGAGTGAGAGAGAGAAAAAGAGAGTCTTAGTCAGTTTAGCAGGCAAAACAGCAGAACGCCATGAAGGATTGACGAAGATGGGCATAATTTCTTGAGCACCTTTTTCAATGTAAGAATATAATCTATTTTTATTTCCATGTTCAATGTGTTATGCTTTCATCTGTACTTTGACATACAAACCAACAAACCATCGGACGGTCAGACAGTACACCGCCACGCCTGAAACCACAGCTAAGATCTCTCTTGTTCTCTTTCTCTCTTTCTCTATCGTTCCAGTGCTTTACCCTGCAACAGACTTTCTATTTTTCAAATGCACTTCTCCTTGAAGTTCATTAGAGCTGGACTATTATTGCCCTGACAGAGTATTTGGGTGGACATTTGAGTTAAAAGGGAGGTTGCTTGCAAGTTGTGTATTTTTATTTGAACTGTATTGAGGTGGGGTGAACTAAGAAGATTGTGGACATTGTTAAGGCCCTTGTTGTGCTTATGAACACCCACCCACCTTGGGGCTGCGGGGTAGCCTAGTGGTTAGATCGTTGGACTAGTAACTGAAAGGTTGCAAGTTCAAATCCTGAGCTGACAAGATACACATTGGTCGTTCTGCCCCTGAACAGGCAGTTAACCCAGTTAAGGCCGTCAATGAAAATAAGAATTTGTTCTTAAGTGACTTAGTTAAATAATGGTAAAAAAACTAACAAAAAAACCTCTGTACATATTACTGCAAATCTTGTTGATGACTGGGGTCTTTCTTGTATGAAGTTGCTGTTAAATTGCTCTGCCATTATTATTGTATGAGGCATTCTTGGTGGGGTTACCCCTGTGCTGTGATGTGGGTTTTATAGGGTGTGTATTCTCTTTTCTCTCCACTGGCTATCTGGTAAACAGGCTACACTCTAGGCAGTCTCTTCTGCTGATGTGTGTGGGTCTGGTTGTGGTACTTTCTATTCTACTCTTTTCCTTCCGGCATGGTTAATACCTGCCCGGCGCCCCAACAAAATCTATATCGTTACCCCTCTCTAATAAATACCGCTACAAGCTGACATAACCTGCCATGATATGGTCATAGCACTGTCATGGCCCATATATTTACACCTGTGGTGAAATATATTGCATTATTTTATGGCTGGTTATGACACCTGCCTAAGAGTGTCAAAACCCACATTCACTCAAATTAAAAATGTTCCCTGCCAAGAAGTTTCCTTTTGTTTGAAAGTTTGTTTCTTAAATGCTTTGTTGATTGTTGTAATAAATTAATAAATTCTTTACAGTCATGTTTTTTTCATCATATTTTAAAAAACTGGTAGAAAATACATTTTATGAAAAAACTTACACTATACACTATACTTTACTTGTTTGACATCAATGTGTGAGCAATTACAATTATGTTTTAATATGGTAAATAAAATAAAAAGTATACAACATAAACATACTGTTGACACGTAGGCTATGGTGTAATGGAATGATTTGCCATGTGTGGTAGGTTTTGTGGGTTTTGACACTCTTATGTAGGAGTCATATCAAACCATAAAATAACAATATATGTCACAACAGGTCTAAATATATGTGTAATGACAGTGGTAGGTCCATATTTGAACAGGTTTTGACAAGTTATGTCAGTTGTTATGACAAACTATGGCATGGTTATGACTGTGTCGTGACGTGTTATGACACTTGGTCTCAAGTACCGTAATTTCTGGACAATTAAGCGCACCTGAATATAAACCGCACCCACTGAATTAAAAATATATATGTATTTTGTACATAAATAAGCTGCACATGTCTATAACCCGCCGGTGCCTACTGGTACATTGAAACAAATGAACTTTACACAGCCTTTAAACTAAACACGGCTTGTTACAATGGATGCTCCGCTATCTTTGCATCAGTGAATTTGCCGAAGTTTGATACTTTTTCCTCGTAGTCGGGAGGGAGCTGCTGACACAGACTCGTCCGTACCCTGATGGACAGGCCTTTACGTCTCATAAATCTTAGACACCACGATGGTCCACCTCTAAAATCCTCAAACTTCATTGCGGTGGCGATTGTTTTGGCTTTCAGTCGGATCTGCACAGTTGAAACACCTCGGCCGTCTGCTCTCTGTGTGTTGACCCAGTCTTCAAGCTCATTTTCTAGTTCGGGCCATCTGCTTTTCTTCCCTCTGAAAGCTTTTGTTGTCTTTTTGCACTGAGTCAGTTCCTCACGCTGCTGTTTCCAACGTCTTATCAACGACTCATTAAGGCCAAGCTCCCGTGCAGCAGCTCTATTTCTTTTTCCAACAGCCAGATCGATCGCCTTCAACTTGAAAGCTGCATTATATGCATTTCTCCGTGTCTTTGCCATGATGAGGGTGACAAAATGACTGCCGTAATCAGAATGATGGGAAGTTTGAGCGCGCTCGATTTACGTCACATTATGTGACGGTGCTCAGTTTTTTGGCGGCATGAATCTTGTGAAAAGGGGGAAAATCCATAAATTAGCCGCGTCATTGTATAAACCGCGAGGTTCAAAGCGTGGGAAAAAGTAGCGGCTTATAGTCCCGGAAATTAAGGTAAAGTGCTACCAAGCTTATTTTTTTATTACACCCCTGTTAGTGAGCGTTTCTCCTTTGCCAAGATAATCCATCCACCTGACATGTGTGGCATATCAAGAAGCTGATTAAACCCCTCAGAGTCTATTGATCCACTGGTGCATCAATCTAAGTAACATCTGTTGTGGAAAAACATTCAAATAATCAGTCAAATAATTGCACAGATACTGGAACTTGTAGATTCAATTAGACTTTATCACAATCATAGCAAGCCCTGCCTTTAAAGTATTCTGTCTTTACTTAACATATGGAATCCCCTCCCTCTATACTAAAATAACTCCTCTTGACCTTTCTCCACCATTATCTTTACATCTCAGTTCTTGCTTGTTAACGCCCACATCTGACAGCTGTATAGGTTATAATGGTAGCAGGGCCTTGGTCCTATATGTTCCATTCCTTATATAGCCATTCTGTCTAGGCCGTCAAAATGGAATACATTTTAATTAACAGGTGTTCCTTGTTAAGTTAATTAGTGGAATTTCTTTCCTTAATGTATTTGAGCCAGTCGGTTGTGTTGTGACAAGGAAGGGGTGGTATACAAAATATAGCCCTATTTGGTAAAAGACAAAGTCCATATTATGGCAAGAACATCTCAAATAAGCAAAGAGAAACGACAGTCCATCATTACTTCAAGACATGAAGATCAGTCAATATGGAACATTTCAAGAATTTTTCAAGTTTCCTCAAGTGCAGTCGCAAAAACGATCAAATGCTATGATGAAACTGGCTTTCATGAGTACCGCCACAGGAAAGGAAGACCTAGTGTTACCTCTGCTGCAGAAGATAAGTTCATTAAACTGCACATCAAATTGCAGCCCAAACAAATCCTTCACAGAGTTCAAGTAACATACACATCTCAACATCAGCTGTTCAGAGGAGACTACGTGAATCAGGCCTGCATGGTCGAATTGCTTCAAAGAAACCACTACTAAAGGACACCAATAATAAGAAGAGACTTGCTTGGGCCAAGAAACACGAGCAGTGGAAATCTGTCCTTTGGTCTGATGAATGCAAATTTGAGATTTTTGGTTCCAACTGCCGTGTCTTTGTGAGACGCAGAGTAGATGAACGGATAATCTCTGCATGTTTGGTTCCCACTGTGAAGCATGGAGGAGGAGGTGTGATAGTGTCACCAGCAAAGCACCCCCACACCGTCTCTGATTTATTTCGAATTCAATGCACACTTAACCAGCATGTCTACCACAGCATTCTGCAGTGATACGCCATCCCATCTGGTTTGAGCTTTGTGGGACTATCATTTGTTTTTCAACAGGACAATGACCCAAAACACACTTCCAGGCTGTGTAAGGTATATTTGACCAAGAAGGAGAGTGATGGGAGTGCTGAATCAGATGACCTGGCCTCCACAATCACCCAACCTCAACCTAATTGAGATGGTTTGGGATGAGTTGGACCGCAGAGTGAAGGAAAAGCAGCCAACAAGTGCTCAGCATACGTGGAAATTCGTTCAAGACTGTTGGAAAAGCATTCCTCACGAAGCTGGTTGAGAGAATGCCAAGAGTGTGCAAAGTTGTCATCAAAGCAAAGGGTGGCTACTTGAAGAATTTAAAATATAAAATATATTTAGATTTGTTTAACACTCCATATGTGTTATTTCATAGTTTTGATGTCTTCACTAGTATTCTACAATGTAGAAAATAGTACAAAATAAAGAAAAGCCCTTGAATGAGTCAGCATGTCCAAACTTTTGACTGGTACTGTATATTCCCCGAGTTTTCTTATATCTCCTATATCAAATCAAATCAAATTGTATTTGTCACATACACATGGTTAGCAGATGTTAATGCGAGTGTAGCGAAATGCTTGCTATATATAGGACAGACACTTAAAAACCCAGATGATTGAGGATTTATTTTATGCCTGTAGCCAGAGGAGGGTGGGGAATAGCTTTCCTCTGGCTACACTATTGTGCTATTCTAGAGTGTGTCATTGATACTACTGTAGACCTTCACTGCAAAACAGCGTGTTATAATCTGGTATTTGATGACATTAATATATTTAGTATAGTTCTATCTAAAAGCATAACTCTTTTAACATTGCATTTTTTTGAAAATCACTGAGTAGGATGGTCCTCCTCTAAGGACTACGCACTTCAGCACTCGGCGGTCCAGTGCTGTGAGCTTGTGTGGCCTACCACTTCCCGGCTGAACCGTTGTTGCTCCTAGAAGTTTCCACTTTACAATAACAGCACTTAAAGTTGAAGGGCAGAAATTATTAACTGACTTGTTGGAACGGTGTCATCCTATAACAGTGCCACATTGAAAGTGACTGAGCTCTTCAGTAAGGCCATTCAACTGCCAATGTTTCTCAATGGAATTTGCATGGCTATGATTTTATGTTTTTTCCTTTCATCTTATCTGTTTAACTACAGAATGAAGAAACGTTCTATTTAACATATACACTGGTATAGTGCTGGATGATGCTCTTAAACCATGCGCACTGGTATAGTGCTGGATGATGGCGCCGGAGGGGGAGGCAGTCTTATCGGCTCTTAAACCATGCTATTTAACATATACACTGGTATAGTGCTGGATGATGGCATGCTATTTAACATATACACTGGTATAGTGCGGATGGGGGAGGGGAGGCAGTCTTATCGGCTCTTAAACCATGCTATTTAACATATACACTGGTATAGTGCTGGATGATGGCGCCGGAGGGGAGGCAGTCTTATCGGCTCTTAAACCATGCTATTTAACATATACACTGGTATAGTGCTGGATGATGGCGCCGGAGGGGAGGCAGTCTTATCGGCTCTTAAACCATGCTATTTAACATATACACTGGTATAGTGCTGGATGATGATGGCTATTTAACATATACACTGGTATAGTGCTGGATGATGGCGCCGGAGGGGAGGCAGTCTTATCGGCTCTTAAACCATGCTATTTAACATATACACTGGTATAGTGCTGGATGATGGCGCGGAGGGGAGTCTTATCGGCTCTTAAACCATGCTATTTAACATATACACTGGTATAGTGCTGGATGATGGCGCCGGAGGGGAGGCAGTCTTATCGGCTCTTAAACCATGCTAATTTGTTCGTTTTTTTGCATTGTTCGTATCTTGTTTTGTACATAATGTTGCCGCTACCATCTCTTATGACAGAAAATAACTGTGATTACTCAACTCAAATTGGACGAGGAGTTCTTCTTCAATGAGTCGGACGCGAGGAATATACTACAGACACATAACCATGCCCAGATCCCCGTGATACGCTTGAGAAGGAGAAAGACATTTCGTGGAAAGAGATCTGGGTGCCTTGTGAGGATCAGGCGACGAGTGGCTAATCTGCCCTTGCCTTCCATCCTGCTAGCTGACGTTCAATCGCTGGAAAATAAATGGGACAAACTGAAAGCACGTATATCCTACTAACGAGACATTAAAAACTGTAATATCTTATGTTCCACCAACTTGTGGCTGACCGACAACATTAAGAATATACAGCTGGCGGGTTATACACTCCATCAGCAGGACAGAACAGCGGCCTCTGGTAAGACACAGGGCGGGGGCCTATGCATATATGTAAACAATAGCTCTTGCAAGATGTCTAAGGAAGTCTCAAGGTTTTGCTCCCCTGAGGTAGAGTATCTCATGATAAACTGTAGACCACACTACCTAGAGAGTTTCCATCTGTATTCTTCATAGCTATCTACATACCACCACAGACCAACGCTGGCACTAAAACCTCAATGAGCTGTATTCCGCCATAAACTAACAGGAATTACGCTCATCCAGAGGCGGCGCTCCTAGTGGCCGTGGACTTAAATGCAGGGAAACTTAAATTAGTTTTACCTCATTTCTATCAGCATGTTAAACATGCAACCAGGGGGGGAAAAAATTCACCACCTATACTCCACACACAGAGACAAGTACAAAGCTCTCCCTTGCCCTCCATTTGGCAAATCTGACCAGAATTCTATCCTCCTGATTCCTGCTTACAAGAAAAATATTAAGCAGGAAGCATTATTGACTCTGTCAATAAAAAAGTGGTCAGATGAAGCAGATGCTAAGCTACAGGACTGTTTTGCTAGCACAGACTGGAATATGTTCCGTGATTCCTCCGATGGCATTGAGGAGTACACCACATCAGTCATTGGCTTCATCAATAAGTGCATCGATTACGTCGTCCCACAGTGACGAGACGTACATACCCCAACCAGAAGCCATGGATTACAGGCAACATCCGCACTGAACTAAAGGCTAGAAAGCTTATATGAAATCCCCCGGAAGCTTACATGAAATCCCATTATGCCCTCCGACAAACCATCAAACAGGCAAAGCATCAATAAAAGACTAAGATTGAATCGAACTACACTGGCTCCGACGCTTGTCGGATGTGGCAGGGCTTGCAAATCATTACAGACTACAAAGGGAAGCACAGCCAAGAGCTGCCCAGTGACACAAGCCTACCAGACAAGCTAAACTACTTCTATGCTCGCTAAGGCCTCAGTTGCCTGTAATCTGGAGCGGCAGGTAGAGGTTAGAGCAGTTAGTGGTTAGAGCATTGGGCCAGTAACCGAAACGTTGCTAGATCGAATCCCTAAGCAGACAATGTAAAAATCTGTCATTCTGCCCCTGAACAAGGCAGTTAACTCACTGTTCCTAGGCTGTCATTGTAAGTAAGAATTTCTTCTTTACTGACTTGCCTGGTTAAATAAAGGTTCAATAAAACATTAGAAGGCAAATAACACTGAAATATGCATGAGAGCACCAGGTTTTTTGGAAGACTGTGTGATCACGCTCTCCGCAGCTGATGTGGGAAAGACATTTAAACAGATCAACATTCACAAGGCTGCAGGGATTACCAGATGGATTACCAGGATGTGTACTGCGAGCATGCGCTGACCAACTGGCAAGTGTCTTCACTGACATTTTCAACATCTTCATGTCCAAGTCTGTAATACCAACATGTTTTAAGCAGACCAGCATAGTCCCTGTGCCCGAGAACACTAAAATAACCTGCCTAAATGATTACTGACCAATAGCACTCACATCTGTAGCCATGAAGTGCTTCGAAAAGCTGGTCATAGCTCACATCAACACCATTATCCCAGAATCCCTAAACCCACTCCAATTTGCATACTGCACTAACAGATCCACAGATGATGCAATCTCTATTGCACTCCACACTGCCCTTTCGCACCTGGACAAAAGGAACACCTGTGTGAGAATGGTATTCATTCTTTCACTGCCATACTGTGTTTGATCTTGTCTAGCCATCTTGTCTCAAGAGGACCACAAGGGAAATAAGTCCCAGACTTTATTGTGTGTTATCCTCAATGATTTTATTCATGTTGCGTGTACGGCTTTTTCAATTTTTATGTGTGCTTGTTTTTTTAAATGGTCGAATTAATAAACTAAACTAAAAAATAATAATGCAAAAGGTAATGCAAAATACTGCAAAAAGTTGTTCATTATCCCCCAGCCTTTGCTTCAGGGAAGGACACACTTGATTTTGCAGAATCGAGAGTGAAAGTAAAAAGTGGTCAACCCACATGTCTGTGCCTGTGTGTGAGAGTGAGTGAGAAAGTGACAGAGCGAGTGAGAGAGAGAAAAAGAGAGTCTTAGTCAGTTTAGCAGGCAAAACAGCAGAACGCCATGAAGGATTGACGAAGATGGGCATAATTTCTTGAGCACCTTTTTTCAATGTAAGAATATAATCTATTTTTATTTCCATGTTCAATGTGTTATGCTTTCATCTGTACTTTGACATACAAACCAACAAACCATCGGACGGTCAGACAGTACACCGCCACGCCTGAAACCACAGCTAAGATCTCTCTTGTTCTCTTTCTCTCTTTCTCTATCGTTCCAGTGCTTTACCCTGCAACAGACTTTCTATTTTTCAAATGCACTTCTCCTTGAAGTTCATTAGAGCTGGACTATTATTGCCCTGACAGAGTATTTGGGTGGACATTTGAGTTAAAAGGGAGGTTGCTTGCAAGTTGTGTATTTTTATTTGAACTGTATTGAGGTGGGGTGAACTAAGAAGATTGTGGACATTGTTAAGGCCCTTGTTGTGCTTATGAACACCCACCCACCTTGGGGCTGCGGGGTAGCCTAGTGGTTAGATCGTTGGACTAGTAACTGAAAGGTTGCAAGTTCAAATCCTGAGCTGACAAGATACACATTGGTCGTTCTGCCCCTGAACAGGCAGTTAACCCAGTTAAGGCCGTCAATGAAAATAAGAATTTGTTCTTAAGTGACTTAGTTAAATAATGGTAAAAAAACTAACAAAAAAACCTCTGTACATATTACTGCAAATCTTGTTGATGACTGGGGTCTTTCTTGTATGAAGTTGCTGTTAAATTGCTCTGCCATTATTATTGTATGAGGCATTCTTGGTGGGGTTACCCTGTGCTGTGATGTGGGTTTTATAGGGTGTGTATTCTCTTTTCTCTCCACTGGCTATCTGGTAAACAGGCTACACTCTAGGCAGTCTCTTCTGCTGATGTGTGTGGGTCTGGTTGTGGTACTTTCTATTCTACTCTTTTCCTTCCGGCATGGTTAATACCTGCCCGGCGCCCCAACAAAATCTATATCGTTACCCCTCTCTAATAAATACCGCTACAAGCTGACATAACCTGCCATGATATGGTCATAGCACTGTCATGGCCCATATATTTACACCTGTGGTGAAATATATTGCATTATTTTATGGCTGGTTATGACACCTGCCTAAGAGTGTCAAAACCCACATTCACTCAAATTAAAAATGTTCCCTGCCAAGAAGTTTCCTTTTGTTTGAAAGTTTGTTTCTTAAATGCTTTGTTGATTGTTGTAATAAATTAATAAATTCTTTACAGTCATGTTTTTTTCATCATATTTTAAAAAACTGGTAGAAAATACATTTTATGAAAAAACTTACACTATACACTATACTTTACTTGTTTGACATCAATGTGTGAGCAATTACAATTATGTTTTAATATGGTAAATAAAATAAAAAGTATACAACATAAACATACTGTTGACACGTAGGCTATGGTGTAATGGAATGATTTGCCATGTGTGGTAGGTTTTGTGGGTTTTGACACTCTTATGTAGGAGTCATATCAAACCATAAAATAACAATATATGTCACAACAGGTCTAAATATATGTGTAATGACAGTGGTAGGTCCATATTTGAACAGGTTTTGACAAGTTATGTCAGTTGTTATGACAAACTATGGCATGGTTATGACTGTGTCGTGACGTGTTATGACACTTGGTCTCAAGTACCGTAATTTCTGGACAATTAAGCGCACCTGAATATAAACCGCACCCACTGAATTAAAAAATATATATGTATTTTGTACATAAATAAGCTGCACATGTCTATAACCCGCCGGTGCCTACTGGTACATTGAAACAAATGAACTTTACACAGCCTTTAAACTAAACACGGCTTGTTACAATGGATGCTCCGCTATCTTTGCATCAGTGAATTTGCCGAAGTTTGATACTTTTTCCTCGTAGTCGGGAGGAGCTGCTGACACAGACTCGTCCGTACCCTGATGGACAGGCCTTTACGTCTCATAAATCTTAGACACCACGATGGTCCACCTCTAAAATCCTCAAACTTCATTGCGGTGGCGATTGTTTTGGCTTTCAGTCGGATCTGCACAGTTGAAACACCTCGGCCGTCTGCTCTCTGTGTGTTGACCCAGTCTTCAAGCTCATTTTCTAGTTCGGGCCATCTGCTTTTCTTCCCTCTGAAAGCTTTTGTTGTCTTTTTGCACTGAGTCAGTTCCTCACGCTGCTGTTTCCAACGTCTTATCAACGACTCATTAAGGCCAAGCTCCCGTGCAGCAGCTCTATTTCTTTTTCCAACAGCCAGATCGATCGCCTTCAACTTGAAAGCTGCATTATATGCATTTCTCCGTGTCTTTGCCATGATGAGGGTGACAAAATGACTGCCGTAATCAGAATGATGGGAAGTTTGAGCGCGCTCGATTTACGTCACATTATGTGACGGTGCTCAGTTTTTTGGCGGCATGAATCTTGTGAAAAGGGGGAAAATCCATAAATTAGCCGCGTCATTGTATAAACCGCGAGGTTCAAAGCGTGGGAAAAAAGTAGCGGCTTATAGTCCCGGAAATTAAGGTAAAGTGCTACCAAGCTTATTTTTTTATTACACCCCTGTTAGTGAGCGTTTCTCCTTTGCCAAGATAATCCATCCACCTGACATGTGTGGCATATCAAGAAGCTGATTAAACCCCTCAGAGTCTATTGATCCACTGGTGCATCAATCTAAGTAACATCTGTTGTGGAAAAACATTCAAATAATCAGTCAAATAATTGCACAGATACTGGAACTTGTAGATTCAATTAGACTTTATCACAATCATAGCAAGCCCTGCCTTTAAAGTATTCTGTCTTTACTTAACATATGGAATCCCCTCCCTCTATACTAAAATAACTCCTTTTGACCTTTCTCCACCATTATCTTTACATCTCAGTTCTTGCTTGTTAACGCCCACATCTGACAGCTGTATAGGTTATAATGGTAGCAGGGCCTTGGTCCTATATGTTCCATTCCTTATATAGCCATTCTGTCTAGGCCGTCAAAATGGAATACATTTTAATTAACAGGTGTTCCTTGTTAAGTTAATTAGTGGAATTTCTTTCCTTAATGTATTTGAGCCAGTCGGTTGTGTTGTGACAAGGAAGGGGTGGTATACAAAATATAGCCCTATTTGGTAAAAGACAAAGTCCATATTATGGCAAGAACATCTCAAATAAGCAAAGAGAAACGACAGTCCATCATTACTTCAAGACATGAAGATCAGTCAATATGGAACATTTCAAGAATTTTTCAAGTTTCCTCAAGTGCAGTCGCAAAAACGATCAAATGCTATGATGAAACTGGCTTTCATGAGTACCGCCACAGGAAAGGAAGACCTAGTGTTACCTCTGCTGCAGAAGATAAGTTCATTAAACTGCACATCAAATTGCAGCCCAAACAAATCCTTCACAGAGTTCAAGTAACATACACATCTCAACATCAGCTGTTCAGAGGAGACTACGTGAATCAGGCCTGCATGGTCGAATTGCTTCAAAGAAACCACTACTAAAGGACACCAATAATAAGAAGAGACTTGCTTGGGCCAAGAAACACGAGCAGTGGAAATCTGTCCTTTGGTCTGATGAATGCAAATTTGAGATTTTTGGTTCCAACTGCCGTGTCTTTGTGAGACGCAGAGTAGATGAACGGATAATCTCTGCATGTTTGGTTCCCACTGTGAAGCATGGAGGAGGAGGTGTGATAGTGTCACCAGCAAAGCACCCCCACACCGTCTCTGATTTATTTCGAATTCAATGCACACTTAACCAGCATGTCTACCACAGCATTCTGCAGTGATACGCCATCCCATCTGGTTTGAGCTTTGTGGGACTATCATTTGTTTTTCAACAGGACAATGACCCAAAACACACTTCCAGGCTGTGTAAGGTATATTTGACCAAGAAGGAGAGTGATGGGAGTGCTGAATCAGATGACCTGGCCTCCACAATCACCCAACCTCAACCTAATTGAGATGGTTTGGGATGAGTTGGACCGCAGAGTGAAGGAAAAGCAGCCAACAAGTGCTCAGCATACGTGGAAATTCGTTCAAGACTGTTGGAAAAGCATTCCTCACGAAGCTGGTTGAGAGAATGCCAAGAGTGTGCAAAGTTGTCATCAAAGCAAAGGGTGGCTACTTGAAGAATTTAAAATATAAAATATATTTAGATTTGTTTAACACTCCATATGTGTTATTTCATAGTTTTGATGTCTTCACTAGTATTCTACAATGTAGAAAATAGTACAAAATAAAGAAAAGCCCTTGAATGAGTCAGCATGTCCAAACTTTTGACTGGTACTGTATATTCCCCGAGTTTTCTTATATCTCCTATATCAAATCAAATCAAATTGTATTTGTCACATACACATGGTTAGCAGATGTTAATGCGAGTGTAGCGAAATGCTTGCTATATATAGGACAGACACTTAAAAAACCCAGATGATTGAGGATTTATTTTATGCCTGTAGCCAGAGGAGGGTGGGGAATAGCTTTCCTCTGGCTACACTATTGTGCTATTCTAGAGTGTGTCATTGATACTACTGTAGACCTTCACTGCAAAACAGCGTGTTATAATCTGGTATTTGATGACATTAATATATTTAGTATAGTTCTATCTAAAAAGCATAACTCTTTTAACATTGCATTTTTTTTGAAAATCACTGAGTAGGATGGTCCTCCTCTAAGGACTACGCACTTCAGCACTCGGCGGTCCAGTGCTGTGAGCTTGTGTGGCCTACCACTTCCCGGCTGAACCGTTGTTGCTCCTAGAAGTTTCCACTTTACAATAACAGCACTTAAAGTTGAAGGGCAGAAATTATTAACTGACTTGTTGGAACGGTGTCATCCTATAACAGTGCCACATTGAAAGTGACTGAGCTCTTCAGTAAGGCCATTCAACTGCCAATGTTTCTCAATGGAATTTGCATGGCTATGATTTTATGTTTTTTTCCTTTCATCTTATCTGTTTAACTACAGAATGAAGAAACGTTCTATTTAACATATACACTGGTATAGTGCTGGATGATGGCGCCGGAGGGGAGGCAGTCTTATCGGCTCTTAAACCATGCTATTTAACATATACACTGGTATAGTGCTGGATGATGGCGCCGGAGGGGAGGCAGTCTTATCGGCTCTTAAACCATGCTATTTAACATATACACTGGTATAGTGCTGGATGATGGCGCCGGAGGGGAGGCAGTCTTATCGGCTCTTAAACCATGCTATTTAACATATACACTGGTATAGTGCTGGATGATGGCGCCGGAGGGGAGGCAGTCTTATCGGCTCTTAAACCATGCTATTTAACATATACACTGGTATAGTGCTGGATGATGGCGCCGGAGGGGAGGCAGTCTTATCGGCTCTTAAACCATGCTATTTAACATATACACTGGTATAGTGCTGGATGATGGCGCCGGAGGGGAGGCAGTCTTATCGGCTCTTAAACCATGCTATTTAACATATACTGGTATAGTGCTGGTATAGTGCTGGATGATGGCGCCGGAGGGGAGGCAGTCTTATCGGCTCTTAAACCATGCTATTTAACATATACACTGGTATAGTGCTGGATGATGGCGCCGGAGGATTGGGGAGGCAGTCTTATCGGCTCTTAAACCATGCTATTTAACATATACACTGGTATAGTGCTGGATGATGGCGCCGGAGGGGAGGCAGTCTTATCGGCTCTTAAACCATGCTATTTAACATATACACTGGTATAGTGCTGGATGATGGCGCCGGAGGGGAGGCAGTCTTATCGGCTCTTAAACCATGCTATTTAACATATACACTGGTATAGTGCTGGATGATGGCGCCGGAGGGGAGGCAGTCTTATCGGCTCTTAAACCATGCTAATTTGTTCGTTTTTTTGCATTGTTCGTATCTTGTTTTGTACATAATGTTGCCGCTACCATCTCTTATGACAGAAAATAACTGTGATTACTCAACTCAAATTGGACGAGGAGTTCTTCTTCAATGAGTCGGACGCGAGGAATATACTACAGACACATAACCATGCCCAGATCCCCGTGATACGCTTGAGAAGGAGAAAGACATTTCGTGGAAAGAGATCTGGGTGCCTTGTGAGGATCAGGCGACGAGTGGCTAATCTGCCCTTGCCTTCCATCCTGCTAGCTGACGTTCAATCGCTGGAAAATAAATGGGACAAACTGAAAGCACGTATATCCTACTAACGAGACATTAAAAACTGTAATATCTTATGTTCCACCAACTTGTGGCTGACCGACAACATTAAGAATATACAGCTGGCGGGTTATACACTCCATCAGCAGGACAGAACAGCGGCCTCTGGTAAGACACAGGGCGGGGGCCTATGCATATATGTAAACAATAGCTCTTGCAAGATGTCTAAGGAAGTCTCAAGGTTTTGCTCCCCTGAGGTAGAGTATCTCATGATAAACTGTAGACCACACTACCTAGAGAGTTTCCATCTGTATTCTTCATAGCTATCTACATACCACCACAGACCAACGCTGGCACTAAAACCTCAATGAGCTGTATTCCGCCATAAACTAACAGGAATTACGCTCATCCAGAGGCGGCGCTCCTAGTGGCCGTGGACTTAAATGCAGGGAAACTTAAATTAGTTTTACCTCATTTCTATCAGCATGTTAAACATGCAACCAGGGGGAAAAATTCACCACCTATACTCCACACACAGAGACAAGTACAAAGCTCTCCCTTGCCCTCCATTTGGCAAATCTGACCAGAATTCTATCCTCCTGATTCCTGCTTACAAGAAAAATATTAAGCAGGAAGCATTATTGACTCTGTCAATAAAAAAGTGGTCAGATGAAGCAGATGCTAAGCTACAGGACTGTTTTGCTAGCACAGACTGGAATATGTTCCGTGATTCCTCCGATGGCATTGAGGAGTACACCACATCAGTCATTGGCTTCATCAATAAGTGCATCGATTACGTCGTCCCACAGTGACGAGACGTACATACCCCAACCAGAAGCCATGGATTACAGGCAACATCCGCACTGAACTAAAGGCTAGAAAGCTTATATGAAATCCCCCGGAAGCTTACATGAAATCCCATTATGCCCTCCGACAAACCATCAAACAGGCAAAGCATCAATAAAAGACTAAGATTGAATCGAACTACACTGGCTCCGACGCTTGTCGGATGTGGCAGGGCTTGCAAATCATTACAGACTACAAAGGGAAGCACAGCCAAGAGCTGCCCAGTGACACAAGCCTACCAGACAAGCTAAACTACTTCTATGCTCGCTAAGGCCTCAGTTGCCTGTAATCTGGAGCGGCAGGTAGAGGTTAGAGCAGTTAGTGGTTAGAGCATTGGGCCAGTAACCGAAACGTTGCTAGATCGAATCCCTAAGCAGACAATGTAAAAATCTGTCATTCTGCCCCTGAACAAGGCAGTTAACTCACTGTTCCTAGGCTGTCATTGTAAGTAAGAATTTCTTCTTTACTGACTTGCCTGGTTAAATAAAGGTTCAATAAAACATTAGAAGGCAAATAACACTGAAATATGCATGAGAGCACCAGGTTTTTGGAAGACTGTGTGATCACGCTCTCCGCAGCTGATGTGGGAAAGACATTTAAACAGATCAACATTCACAAGGCTGCAGGGATTACCAGATGGATTACCAGGATGTGTACTGCGAGCATGCGCTGACCAACTGGCAAGTGTCTTCACTGACATTTTCAACATCTTCATGTCCAAGTCTGTAATACCAACATGTTTTAAGCAGACCAGCATAGTCCCTGTGCCCGAGAACACTAAAATAACCTGCCTAAATGATTACTGACCAATAGCACTCACATCTGTAGCCATGAAGTGCTTCGAAAAGCTGGTCATAGCTCACATCAACACCATTATCCCAGAATCCCTAAACCCACTCCAATTTGCATACTGCACTAACAGATCCACAGATGATGCAATCTCTATTGCACTCCACACTGCCCTTTCGCACCTGGACAAAAGGAACACCTGTGTGAGAATGGTATTCATTCTTTCACTGCCATACTGTGTTTGATCTTGTCTAGCCATCTTGTCTCAAGAGGACCACAAGGGAAATAAGTCCCAGACTTTATTGTGTGTTATCCTCAATGATTTTATTCATGTTGCGTGTACGGCTTTTTCAATTTTTATGTGTGCTTGTTTTTTTAAATGGTCGAATTAATAAACTAAACTAAAAAATAATAATGCAAAAGGTAATGCAAAATACTGCAAAAAGTTGTTCATTATCCCCCAGCCTTTGCTTCAGGGAAGGACACACTTGATTTTGCAGAATCGAGAGTGAAAGTAAAAAGTGGTCAACCCACATGTCTGTGCCTGTGTGTGAGAGTGAGTGAGAAAGTGACAGAGCGAGTGAGAGAGAGAAAAAGAGAGTCTTAGTCAGTTTAGCAGGCAAAACAGCAGAACGCCATGAAGGATTGACGAAGATGGGCATAATTTCTTGAGCACCTTTTTCAATGTAAGAATATAATCTATTTTTATTTCCATGTTCAATGTGTTATGCTTTCATCTGTACTTTGACATACAAACCAACAAACCATCGGACGGTCAGACAGTACACCGCCACGCCTGAAACCACAGCTAAGATCTCTCTCTTGTTCTCTTTCTCTCTTTCTCTATCGTTCCAGTGCTTTACCCTGCAACAGACTTTCTATTTTTCAAATGCACTTCTCCTTGAAGTTCATTAGAGCTGGACTATTATTGCCCTGACAGAGTATTTGGGTGGACATTTGAGTTAAAAGGGAGGTTGCTTGCAAGTTGTGTATTTTTATTTGAACTGTATTGAGGTGGGGTGAACTAAGAAGATTGTGGACATTGTTAAGGCCCTTGTTGTGCTTATGAACACCCACCCACCTTGGGGCTGCGGGGTAGCCTAGTGGTTAGATCGTTGGACTAGTAACTGAAAGGTTGCAAGTTCAAATCCTGAGCTGACAAGATACACATTGGTCGTTCTGCCCCTGAACAGGCAGTTAACCCAGTTAAGGCCGTCAATGAAAATAAGAATTTGTTCTTAAGTGACTTAGTTAAATAATGGTAAAAAAACTAACAAAAAAACCTCTGTACATATTACTGCAAATCTTGTTGATGACTGGGGTCTTTCTTGTATGAAGTTGCTGTTAAATTGCTCTGCCATTATTATTGTATGAGGCATTCTTGGTGGGGTTACCCCTGTGCTGTGATGTGGGTTTTATAGGGTGTGTATTCTCTTTTCTCTCCACTGGCTATCTGGTAAACAGGCTACACTCTAGGCAGTCTCTTCTGCTGATGTGTGTGGGTCTGGTTGTGGTACTTTCTATTCTACTCTTTTCCTTCCGGCATGGTTAATACCTGCCCGGCGCCCCAACAAAATCTATATCGTTACCCCTCTCTAATAAATACCGCTACAAGCTGACATAACCTGCCATGATATGGTCATAGCACTGTCATGGCCCATATATTTACACCTGTGGTGAAATATATTGCATTATTTTATGGCTGGTTATGACACCTGCCTAAGAGTGTCAAAACCCACATTCACTCAAATTAAAAATGTTCCCTGCCAAGAAGTTTCCTTTTGTTTGAAAGTTTGTTTCTTAAATGCTTTGTTGATTGTTGTAATAAATTAATAAATTCTTTACAGTCATGTTTTTTTCATCATATTTTAAAAAACTGGTAGAAAATACATTTTATGAAAAAACTTACACTATACACTATACTTTACTTGTTTGACATCAATGTGTGAGCAATTACAATTATGTTTTAATATGGTAAATAAAATAAAAAGTATACAACATAAACATACTGTTGACACGTAGGCTATGGTGTAATGGAATGATTTGCCATGTGTGGTAGGTTTTGTGGGTTTTGACACTCTTATGTAGGAGTCATATCAAACCATAAAATAACAATATATGTCACAACAGGTCTAAATATATGTGTAATGACAGTGGTAGGTCCATATTTGAACAGGTTTTGACAAGTTATGTCAGTTGTTATGACAAACTATGGCATGGTTATGACTGTGTCGTGACGTGTTATGACACTTGGTCTCAAGTACCGTAATTTCTGGACAATTAAGCGCACCTGAATATAAACCGCACCCACTGAATTAAAAAATATATATGTATTTTGTACATAAATAAGCTGCACATGTCTATAACCCGCCGGTGCCTACTGGTACATTGAAACAAATGAACTTTACACAGCCTTTAAACTAAACACGGCTTGTTACAATGGATGCTCCGCTATCTTTGCATCAGTGAATTTGCCGAAGTTTGATACTTTTTCCTCGTAGTCGGGAGGGAGCTGCTGACACAGACTCGTCCGTACCCTGATGGACAGGCCTTTACGTCTCATAAATCTTAGACACCACGATGGTCCACCTCTAAAATCCTCAAACTTCATTGCGGTGGCGATTGTTTTGGCTTTCAGTCGGATCTGCACAGTTGAAACACCTCGGCCGTCTGCTCTCTGTGTGTTGACCCAGTCTTCAAGCTCATTTTCTAGTTCGGGCCATCTGCTTTTCTTCCCTCTGAAAGCTTTTGTTGTCTTTTGCACTGAGTCAGTTCCTCACGCTGCTGTTTCCAACGTCTTATCAACGACTCATTAAGGCCAAGCTCCCGTGCAGCAGCTCTATTTCTTTTTCCAACAGCCAGATCGATCGCCTTCAACTTGAAAGCTGCATTATATGCATTTCTCCGTGTCTTTGCCATGATGAGGGTGACAAAATGACTGCCGTAATCAGAATGATGGGAAGTTTGAGCGCGCTCGATTTACGTCACATTATGTGACGGTGCTCAGTTTTTTGGCGGCATGAATCTTGTGAAAAGGGGGAAAATCCATAAATTAGCCGCGTCATTGTATAAACCGCGAGGTTCAAAGCGTGGGAAAAAGTAGCGGCTTATAGTCCCGGAAATTAAGGTAAAGTGCTACCAAGCTTATTTTTTTATTACACCCCTGTTAGTGAGCGTTTCTCCTTTGCCAAGATAATCCATCCACCTGACATGTGTGGCATATCAAGAAGCTGATTAAACCCTCAGAGTCTATTGATCCACTGGTGCATCAATCTAAGTAACATCTGTTGTGGAAAAACATTCAAATAATCAGTCAAATAATTGCACAGATACTGGAACTTGTAGATTCAATTAGACTTTATCACAATCATAGCAAGCCCTGCCTTTAAAGTATTCTGTCTTTACTTAACATATGGAATCCCCTCCCTCTATACTAAAATAACTCCTTTTGACCTTTCTCCACCATTATCTTTACATCTCAGTTCTTGCTTGTTAACGCCCACATCTGACAGCTGTATAGGTTATAATGGTAGCAGGGCCTTGGTCCTATATGTTCCATTCTTATATAGCCATTCTGTCTAGGCCGTCAAAATGGAATACATTTTAATTAACAGGTGTTCCTTGTTAAGTTAATTAGTGGAATTTCTTTCCTTAATGTATTTGAGCCAGTCGGTTGTGTTGTGACAAGGAAGGGGTGGTATACAAAATATAGCCCTATTTGGTAAAAGACAAAGTCCATATTATGGCAAGAACATCTCAAATAAGCAAAGAGAAACGACAGTCCATCATTACTTCAAGACATGAAGATCAGTCAATATGGAACATTTCAAGAATTTTTCAAGTTTCCTCAAGTGCAGTCGCAAAAACGATCAAATGCTATGATGAAACTGGCTTTCATGAGTACCGCCACAGGAAAGGAAGACCTAGTGTTACCTCTGCTGCAGAAGATAAGTTCATTAAACTGCACATCAAATTGCAGCCCAAACAAATCCTTCACAGAGTTCAAGTAACATACACATCTCAACATCAGCTGTTCAGAGGAGACTACGTGAATCAGGCCTGCATGGTCGAATTGCTTCAAAGAAACCACTACTAAAGGACACCAATAATAAGAAGAGACTTGCTTGGGCCAAGAAACACGAGCAGTGGAAATCTGTCCTTTGGTCTGATGAATGCAAATTTGAGATTTTTGGTTCCAACTGCCGTGTCTTTGTGAGACGCAGAGTAGATGAACGGATAATCTCTGCATGTTTGGTTCCCACTGTGAAGCATGGAGGAGGAGGTGTGATAGTGTCACCAGCAAAGCACCCCCACACCGTCTCTGATTTATTTCGAATTCAATGCACACTTAACCAGCATGTCTACCACAGCATTCTGCAGTGATACGCCATCCCATCTGGTTTGAGCTTTGTGGGACTATCATTTGTTTTTCAACAGGACAATGACCCAAAACACACTTCCAGGCTGTGTAAGGTATATTTGACCAAGAAGGAGAGTGATGGGAGTGCTGAATCAGATGACCTGGCCTCCACAATCACCCAACCTCAACCTAATTGAGATGGTTTGGGATGAGTTGGACCGCAGAGTGAAGGAAAAGCAGCCAACAAGTGCTCAGCATACGTGGAAATTCGTTCAAGACTGTTGGAAAAGCATTCCTCACGAAGCTGGTTGAGAGAATGCCAAGAGTGTGCAAAGTTGTCATCAAAGCAAAGGGTGGCTACTTGAAGAATTTAAAATATAAAATATATTTAGATTTGTTTAACACTCCATATGTGTTATTTCATAGTTTTGATGTCTTCACTAGTATTCTACAATGTAGAAAATAGTACAAAATAAAGAAAAGCCCTTGAATGAGTCAGCATGTCCAAACTTTTGACTGGTACTGTATATTCCCCGAGTTTTCTTATATCTCCTATATCAAATCAAATCAAATTGTATTTGTCACATACACATGGTTAGCAGATGTTAATGCGAGTGTAGCGAAATGCTTGCTATATATAGGACAGACACTTAAAAAACCCAGATGATTGAGGATTTATTTTATGCCTGTAGCCAGAGGAGGGTGGGGAATAGCTTTCCTCTGGCTACACTATTGTGCTATTCTAGAGTGTGTCATTGATACTACTGTAGACCTTCACTGCAAAACAGCGTGTTATAATCTGGTATTTGATGACATTAATATATTTAGTATAGTTCTATCTAAAAAGCATAACTCTTTTAACATTGCATTTTTTTTGAAAATCACTGAGTAGGATGGTCCTCCTCTAAGGACTACGCACTTCAGCACTCGGCGGTCCAGTGCTGTGAGCTTGTGTGGCCTACCACTTCCCGGCTGAACCGTTGTTGCTCCTAGAAGTTTCCACTTTACAATAACAGCACTTAAAGTTGAAGGGCAGAAATTATTAACTGACTTGTTGGAACGGTGTCATCCTATAACAGTGCCACATTGAAAGTGACTGAGCTCTTCAGTAAGGCCATTCAACTGCCAATGTTTCTCAATGGAATTTGCATGGCTATGATTTTATGTTTTTTCCTTTCATCTTATCTGTTTAACTACAGAATGAAGAAACGTTCTATTTAACATATACACTGGTATAGTGCTGGATGATGGCGCCGGAGGGGAGGCAGTCTTATCGGCTCTTAAACCATGCTATTTAACATATACACTGGTATAGTGCTGATGATGGCGCCGGAGGGGAGGCAGTCTTATCGGCTCTTAAACCATGCTATTTAACATATACACTGGTATAGTGCTGGATGATGGCGCCGGAGGGGGGAGCTCTTAAACCATGCAGTCTTGATCGGCTCTTAAACCATGCTAATTTGTTCGTTGGCGCCGGAGGGAGGCAGTTGCATTTGCATTGTTCGTATCTTGTTTTGTACATAATGTTGCCGCTACCATCTCTTATGACAGAAAATAACTGTGATTACTCAACTCAAATTGGACGAGGAGTTCTTCTTCAATGAGTCGGACGCGAGGAATATACTACAGACACATAACCATGCCCAGATCCCCGTGATACGCTTGAGAAGGAGAAAGACATTTCGTGGAAAGAGATCTGGGTGCCTTGTGAGGATCAGGCGACGAGTGGCTAATCTGCCCTTGCCTTCCATCCTGCTAGCTGACGTTCAATCGCTGGAAAATAAATGGGACAAACTGAAAGCACGTATATCCTACTAACGAGACATTAAAAACTGTAATATCTTATGTTCCACCAACTTGTGGCTGACCGACAACATTAAGAATATACAGCTGGCGGGTTATACACTCCATCAGCAGGACAGAACAGCGGCCTCTGGTAAGACACAGGGCGGGGGCCTATGCATATATGTAAACAATAGCTCTTGCAAGATGTCTAAGGAAGTCTCAAGGTTTTGCTCCCTGAGGTAGAGTATCTCATGATAAACTGTAGACCACACTACCTAGAGAGTTTCCATCTGTATTCTTCATAGCTATCTACATACCACCACAGACCAACGCTGGCACTAAAACCTCAATGAGCTGTATTCCGCCATAAACTAACAGGAATTACGCTCATCCAGAGGCGGCGCTCCTAGTGGCCGTGGACTTAAATGCAGGGAAACTTAAATTAGTTTTACCTCATTTCTATCAGCATGTTAAACATGCAACCAGGGGGGGAAAAAATTCACCACCTATACTCCACACACAGAGACAAGTACAAAGCTCTCCCTTGCCCTCCATTTGGCAAATCTGACCAGAATTCTATCCTCCTGATTCCTGCTTACAAGAAAATATTAAGCAGGAAGCATTATTGACTCTGTCAATAAAAAAGTGGTCAGATGAAGCAGATGCTAAGCTACAGGACTGTTTTGCTAGCACAGACTGGAATATGTTCCGTGATTCCTCCGATGGCATTGAGGAGTACACCACATCAGTCATTGGCTTCATCAATAAGTGCATCGATTACGTCGTCCCACAGTGACGAGACGTACATACCCCAACCAGAAGCCATGGATTACAGGCAACATCCGCACTGAACTAAAGGCTAGAAAGCTTATATGAAATCCCCCGGAAGCTTACATGAAATCCCATTATGCCCTCCGACAAACCATCAAACAGGCAAAGCATCAATAAAAGACTAAGATTGAATCGAACTACACTGGCTCCGACGCTTGTCGGATGTGGCAGGGCTTGCAAATCATTACAGACTACAAAGGGAAGCACAGCCAAGAGCTGCCCAGTGACACAAGCCTACCAGACAAGCTAAACTACTTCTATGCTCGCTAAGGCCTCAGTTGCCTGTAATCTGGAGCGGCAGGTAGAGGTTAGAGCAGTTAGTGGTTAGAGCATTGGGCCAGTAACCGAAACGTTGCTAGATCGAATCCCTAAGCAGACAATGTAAAATCTGTCATTCTGCCCTGAACAAGGCAGTTAACTCACTGTTCCTAGGCTGTCATTGTAAGTAAGAATTTCTTCTTTACTGACTTGCCTGGTTAAATAAAGGTTCAATAAAACATTAGAAGGCAAATAACACTGAAATATGCATGAGAGCACCAGGTTTTTTGGAAGACTGTGTGATCACGCTCTCCGCAGCTGATGTGGGAAAGACATTTAAACAGATCAACATTCACAAGGCTGCAGGGATTACCAGATGGATTACCAGGATGTGTACTGCGAGCATGCGCTGACCAACTGGCAAGTGTCTTCACTGACATTTTCAACATCTTCATGTCCAAGTCTGTAATACCAACATGTTTTAAGCAGACCAGCATAGTCCCTGTGCCCGAGAACACTAAAATAACCTGCCTAAATGATTACTGACCAATAGCACTCACATCTGTAGCCATGAAGTGCTTCGAAAAGCTGGTCATAGCTCACATCAACACCATTATCCCAGAATCCCTAAACCCACTCCAATTTGCATACTGCACTAACAGATCCACAGATGATGCAATCTCTATTGCACTCCACACTGCCCTTTCGCACCTGGACAAAAGGAACACCTGTGTGAGAATGGTATTCATTCTTTCACTGCCATACTGTGTTTGATCTTGTCTAGCCATCTTGTCTCAAGAGGACCACAAGGGAAATAAGTCCCAGACTTTATTGTGTGTTATCCTCAATGATTTTATTCATGTTGCGTGTACGGCTTTTTCAATTTTTATGTGTGCTTGTTTTTTAAATGGTCGAATTAATAAACTAAACTAAAAATAATAATGCAAAAGGTAATGCAAAATACTGCAAAAAGTTGTTCATTATCCCCCAGCCTTTGCTTCAGGGAAGGACACACTTGATTTTGCAGAATCGAGAGTGAAAGTAAAAAGTGGTCAACCCACATGTCTGTGCCTGTGTGTGAGAGTGAGTGAGAAAGTGACAGAGCGAGTGAGAGAGAGAAAAAGAGAGTCTTAGTCAGTTTAGCAGGCAAAACAGCAGAACGCCATGAAGGATTGACGAAGATGGGCATAATTTCTTGAGCACCTTTTTTCAATGTAAGAATATAATCTATTTTTATTTCCATGTTCAATGTGTTATGCTTTCATCTGTACTTTGACATACAAACCAACAAACCATCGGACGGTCAGACAGTACACCGCCACGCCTGAAACCACAGCTAAGATCTCTCTTGTTCTCTTTCTCTCTTTCTCTATCGTTCCAGTGCTTTACCCTGCAACAGACTTTCTATTTTTCAAATGCACTTCTCCTTGAAGTTCATTAGAGCTGACTATTATTGCCCTGACAGAGTATTTGGGTGGACATTTGAGTTAAAAGGGAGGTTGCTTGCAAGTTGTGTATTTTTATTTGAACTGTATTGAGGTGGGGTGAACTAAGAAGATTGTGGACATTGTTAAGGCCCTTGTTGTGCTTATGAACACCCACCCACCTTGGGGCTGCGGGGTAGCCTAGTGGTTAGATCGTTGGACTAGTAACTGAAAGGTTGCAAGTTCAAATCCTGAGCTGACAAGATACACATTGGTCGTTCTGCCCCTGAACAGGCAGTTAACCCAGTTAAGGCCGTCAATGAAAATAAGAATTTGTTCTTAAGTGACTTAGTTAAATAATGGTAAAAAAACTAACAAAAAAACCTCTGTACATATTACTGCAAATCTTGTTGATGACTGGGGTCTTTCTTGTATGAAGTTGCTGTTAAATTGCTCTGCCATTATTATTGTATGAGGCATTCTTGGTGGGGTTACCCCTGTGCTGTGATGTGGGTTTTATAGGGTGTGTATTCTCTTTTCTCTCCACTGGCTATCTGGTAAACAGGCTACACTCTAGGCAGTCTCTTCTGCTGATGTGTGTGGGTCTGGTTGTGGTACTTTCTATTCTACTCTTTTCCTTCCGGCATGGTTAATACCTGCCCGGCGCCCCAACAAAATCTATATCGTTACCCCTCTCTAATAAATACCGCTACAAGCTGACATAACCTGCCATGATATGGTCATAGCACTGTCATGGCCCATATATTTACACCTGTGGTGAAATATATTGCATTATTTTATGGCTGGTTATGACACCTGCCTAAGAGTGTCAAAACCCACATTCACTCAAATTAAAAATGTTCCCTGCCAAGAAGTTTCCTTTTGTTTGAAAGTTTGTTTCTTAAATGCTTTGTTGATTGTTGTAATAAATTAATAAATTCTTTACAGTCATGTTTTTTTCATCATATTTTAAAAAACTGGTAGAAAATACATTTTATGAAAAAACTTACACTATACACTATACTTTACTTGTTTGACATCAATGTGTGAGCAATTACAATTATGTTTTAATATGGTAAATAAAATAAAAAGTATACAACATAAACATACTGTTGACACGTAGGCTATGGTGTAATGGAATGATTTGCCATGTGTGGTAGGTTTTGTGGGTTTTGACACTCTTATGTAGGAGTCATATCAAACCATAAAATAACAATATATGTCACAACAGGTCTAAATATATGTGTAATGACAGTGGTAGGTCCATATTTGAACAGGTTTTGACAAGTTATGTCAGTTGTTATGACAAACTATGGCATGGTTATGACTGTGTCGTGACGTGTTATGACACTTGGTCTCAAGTACCGTAATTTCTGGACAATTAAGCGCACCTGAATATAAACCGCACCCACTGAATTAAAAATATATATGTATTTTGTACATAAATAAGCTGCACATGTCTATAACCCGCCGGTGCCTACTGGTACATTGAAACAAATGAACTTTACACAGCCTTTAAACTAAACACGGCTTGTTACAATGGATGCTCCGCTATCTTTGCATCAGTGAATTTGCCGAAGTTTGATACTTTTTCCTCGTAGTCGGGAGGGAGCTGCTGACACAGACTCGTCCGTACCCTGATGGACAGGCCTTTACGTCTCATAAATCTTAGACACCACGATGGTCCACCTCTAAAATCCTCAAACTTCATTGCGGTGGCGATTGTTTTGGCTTTCAGTCGGATCTGCACAGTTGAAACACCTCGGCCGTCTGCTCTCTGTGTGTTGACCCAGTCTTCAAGCTCATTTTCTAGTTCGGGCCATCTGCTTTTCTTCCCTCTGAAAGCTTTTGTTGTCTTTTTGCACTGAGTCAGTTCCTCACGCTGCTGTTTCCAACGTCTTATCAACGACTCATTAAGGCCAAGCTCCCGTGCAGCAGCTCTATTTCTTTTTCCAACAGCCAGATCGATCGCCTTCAACTTGAAAGCTGCATTATATGCATTTCTCCGTGTCTTTGCCATGATGAGGGTGACAAAATGACTGCCGTAATCAGAATGATGGGAAGTTTGAGCGCGCTCGATTTACGTCACATTATGTGACGGTGCTCAGTTTTTTGGCGGCATGAATCTTGTGAAAAGGGGGAAAATCCATAAATTAGCCGCGTCATTGTATAAACCGCGAGGTTCAAAGCGTGGGAAAAAAGTAGCGGCTTATAGTCCCGGAAATTAAGGTAAAGTGCTACCAAGCTTATTTTTTTATTACACCCCTGTTAGTGAGCGTTTCTCCTTTGCCAAGATAATCCATCCACCTGACATGTGTGGCATATCAAGAAGCTGATTAAACCCTCAGAGTCTATTGATCCACTGGTGCATCAATCTAAGTAACATCTGTTGTGGAAAAACATTCAAATAATCAGTCAAATAATTGCACAGATACTGGAACTTGTAGATTCAATTAGACTTTATCACAATCATAGCAAGCCCTGCCTTTAAAGTATTCTGTCTTTACTTAACATATGGAATCCCCTCCCTCTATACTAAAATAACTCCTCTTGACCTTTCTCCACCATTATCTTTACATCTCAGTTCTTGCTTGTTAACGCCCACATCTGACAGCTGTATAGGTTATAATGGTAGCAGGGCCTTGGTCCTATATGTTCCATTCCTTATATAGCCATTCTGTCTAGGCCGTCAAAATGGAATACATTTTAATTAACAGGTGTTCCTTGTTAAGTTAATTAGTGGAATTTCTTTCCTTAATGTATTTGAGCCAGTCGGTTGTGTTGTGACAAGGAAGGGGTGGTATACAAAATATAGCCCTATTTGGTAAAAGACAAAGTCCATATTATGGCAAGAACATCTCAAATAAGCAAAGAGAAACGACAGTCCATCATTACTTCAAGACATGAAGATCAGTCAATATGGAACATTTCAAGAATTTTTCAAGTTTCCTCAAATGCAGTCGCAAAAACGATCAAATGCTATGATGAAACTGGCTTTCATGAGTACCGCCACAGGAAAGGAAGACCTAGTGTTACCTCTGCTGCAGAAGATAAGTTCATTAAACTGCACATCAAATTGCAGCCCAAACAAATCCTTCACAGAGTTCAAGTAACATACACATCTCAACATCAGCTGTTCAGAGGAGACTACGTGAATCAGGCCTGCATGGTCGAATTGCTTCAAAGAAACCACTACTAAAGGACACCAATAATAAGAAGAGACTTGCTTGGGCCAAGAAACACGAGCAGTGGAAATCTGTCCTTTGGTCTGATGAATGCAAATTTGAGATTTTTGGTTCCAACTGCCGTGTCTTTGTGAGACGCAGAGTAGATGAACGGATAATCTCTGCATGTTTGGTTCCCACTGTGAAGCATGGAGGAGGAGGTGTGATAGTGTCACCAGCAAAGCACCCCCACACCGTCTCTGATTTATTTCGAATTCAATGCACACTTAACCAGCATGTCTACCACAGCATTCTGCAGTGATACGCCATCCCATCTGGTTTGAGCTTTGTGGGACTATCATTTGTTTTTCAACAGGACAATGACCCAAAACACACTTCCAGGCTGTGTAAGGTATATTTGACCAAGAAGGAGAGTGATGGGAGTGCTGAATCAGATGACCTGGCCTCCACAATCACCCAACCTCAACCTAATTGAGATGGTTTGGGATGAGTTGGACCGCAGAGTGAAGGAAAAGCAGCCAACAAGTGCTCAGCATACGTGGAAATTCGTTCAAGACTGTTGGAAAAGCATTCCTCACGAAGCTGGTTGAGAGAATGCCAAGAGTGTGCAAAGTTGTCATCAAAGCAAAGGGTGGCTACTTGAAGAATTTAAAATATAAAATATATTTAGATTTGTTTAACACTCCATATGTGTTATTTCATAGTTTTGATGTCTTCACTAGTATTCTACAATGTAGAAAATAGTACAAAATAAAGAAAAGCCCTTGAATGAGTCAGCATGTCCAAACTTTTGACTGGTACTGTATATTCCCCGAGTTTTCTTATATCTCCTATATCAAATCAAATCAAATTGTATTTGTCACATACACATGGTTAGCAGATGTTAATGCGAGTGTAGCGAAATGCTTGCTATATATAGGACAGACACTTAAAAAACCCAGATGATTGAGGATTTATTTTATGCCTGTAGCCAGAGGAGGGTGGGGAATAGCTTTCCTCTGGCTACACTATTGTGCTATTCTAGAGTGTGTCATTGATACTACTGTAGACCTTCACTGCAAAACAGCGTGTTATAATCTGGTATTTGATGACATTAATATATTTAGTATAGTTCTATCTAAAAAGCATAACTCTTTTAACATTGCATTTTTTTTGAAAATCACTGAGTAGGATGGTCCTCCTCTAAGGACCCTCCACTGAAATCAGATAATGAATGTTTCCTGTGATAATACGTTTTCTGTGGGATTAGAATTTATTATCTCTGTTTTCATCACCATAATCAGTGAATTTCTTTTTTCTTTTTCAGTCTAAGCCCCGGACGGTGTAAAATCATGCCTACTCAAGGTACATGAAAGTCTAAGACGCACATTACTTCAGTTGAGGATTAATATGTCTATAATAACTTCTTGATGTCCAATGTATTTATATTGAGATAAATGTTGTACAGCCTACCATGAAAGAAATACTGACTTCTTGGACAGATGATGTATCTTCTTGAACATTGAGTGATTGTGATTCTCTCTCAGGCCACAAAAGAGGGTCTGATGACTCCTCTACTTCAAATGATCAGGGCAGGGAAGGTAATAAACGACTTTGTGCCATAGCAAAGGGAACTGCAGCAACACCTACCCTCGGTAAGATATATTCGTTATAAAAGCTACTTTAAGAAACAAGCAGTAAACCCGATGTTAAAAATGATACCACAGCATAATACAATTATTACATTGTAAACTCATTGTATGTCCACCTCGTGTGTGTGTGTGTGTGTGTGTGTGTGTGTGTGTGTGTGTGTGTGTGTGTGTGTGTGTAGAGATGGATGTCATAAAAGTGGCCAAAGAGGGCATTGGAAAAGTCCTCAGCAGACTAAACAAGGTGTCATCTCCATATGCAAACACGGATTTCATTGGTTATTTAAGGTAAGTGTACTTGTATTCTTCAAAAAGTTGGTACATCAATTTTTGACATTTAAATGAATTATATTACCATTCATTCGTCAAGAAAATACATACAGTGCCTAGTGAAAGTCTACACACCACAATGTTTTCGCATTTTGCTGCCTTAAAATTACATCTAAAAAGTGATTACATTTGATTTGTTTTCCTACCAATCTACAAAACCTACTCTTATGTTCAAAGTGAAAGAAAAAAATATAGAAAATTCCTCAAGCTCAGTAAATTCAGTTGGGAATCATTGATGGACAGCAATATTCAAATCATGTCTCTGATTTTCAAGCAAATTTAAGTCAGGACTGTTTCTGGTGAAAAATGTAACTCTATCCTCAGAAACTTTATTTAGCATACATTGGAGTTAGCCTGCCCCAGAGCAGGTACTGTAAGAACTTTAGGATTCATTGTCATAGAAACATACCTGGCTAAAAGGTGAGCCACAGTATCAACGGTTATCCCAATTTTAATTCAGTTGACCAAAGTTAGCTTGCTAACTCCTCTATCTCACTATGTAGTACACCCCTCTGCTTTCTACTGTTTATGTATAGACCTCAAGTCAATGAATTGCATTTTTAGTGTGACATTGCTTTTCTGTGGTTCACTGTTAACAGGGAAAAAATCTCAGCTTTGGAGGCTGTCATTGACGACAAAGTTGTTGTTGGTGTATTTGGGAGGTCAGGAGCTGGTAAGAGCTCACTGATGAATGCCATTTTGGGGGTGAAGACCTTGCTGCCCTCAGGGACTGTTGGCGCATGCACATCAGTCATCATCCAGGTGGAGGCCAATATGACTGACTCCAACTACGTGGCAGAGATTGACTTCATTTCTAAAGAGGTGATTTTAGCAATGTTGATAAACCTCAAGATATAATTTGTGAAATTTTGAAGACCAGTTGAAGTCACTTAGACACCAAATTTTGTCCTGACACCATGCTGATATGATCACATTAACATTTTTGTGATTTAGCACAGAGCCCCCCCCCCCCCCCCCCCGGCCTGGATGCACTACATAGCCGATTCAATGAATGATTGCTTGAGGATGTGCTGGTTATTTGATTCATCTGTATAGTGCTACGGCAAAAAATAAACATGCATGCAGGGTTGGACCCAGGACCGAGTTAGGGAAACCTGATTTAGCTGATTTTATTATACAGAGCGACTTACAATTAGTACATTAATCTTAAGATAGTTAAGTGAGACAACAACATATCACAGTCGAATCAAGTACATTTCCCTCAACAAAGTATTTATCATTTATTTATTATAATATGTGGGTAATGAAACATTTGATCCATCATATAAATATATAATATATTCAGTAAAATAATGTTTGACTTTTTTTTTTTTTTTTAGGAATGGGAGAAGGAGCTGGAATCACTTTTGAAAATCAAAGAAATGGATGGTGAGGAGAAAGATAAAAGGATGGTGAATATGGCGAACAGTAAAATCCAGGCATTGTACGGAGAAGATGCAGTCGGGAAAAGCTTTGATGAACTGAAGTCAGTGGAGTCAGAGACATTCAGCGACATCCCAGAGTTTCTCTCATCAACTAGGAAAATCCTGTCATTTGACACAGTAAGTCATTTTAAGCCTCTTTTATAATTTTTTTTTTTGCTGTCTGAGATCCAATTTGGGTCCAATATGTTCCCATTTGAAAACCCTGAACTTCACGGACATCATGAAATGCATAATAGCCATCAATTATTTTAAATATACCAGAAAGTTGTAAAAGGTTTGAGTGTGACTTAAGAATAATATTACATTATTTGACAGGCCACTAAGTTCTCTACAGAGATCGCCTGCTACATACGAAGCAAAAGAAAGATACATGGGAAACAATCTAAATCATCTCAGATACACTACTGGCCACTTGTGAAGTATGTGACCATCAAGATGCCAAACTCCAAGGATCTTCTGGAACACATTGTGCTGGTGGATCTTCCAGGAACTGGAGACTGCAACAAGGCCAGAGATGAGATGTGGGAATCGGTAATCTTTTACTTTTGTGATAATTTCTGAATGCATTTACAGTAGGTCTCAATTTAATTGAACCTGAAGGTACGCTGTAGTGTGTGGTATTTATTTGGTTTAATCAGAGAATGGTTTTGGTTAAGCCTTCCCTTACCAAAAAGTCAATTTTATATTGTATATTGTCAGGGCATGTTTTTCAAAATAAAAGCAAAGAAATGTACCTTCAAAAAGTTTATTTAAAACTAATATTAATTTTCACAAAAAAAATGTTTTATTAACAATTTCTTTGTGGATTTTGATTTGTGCTTGGGGTCATTGTCTTGCTGGGATCCAATTGCATCTAAGTTTTAGCCTCCTGGCAGAGGCAAACAGGTTTTGGCTAAAATGTCCTGGTACCGGGTAAAGTTCCTGATGCCCTTGACCATAACAAGGGCCCCAGGAACAGTTGAAGTAAAATAGCACCTTAACATCAAAGATCCACCACCATAGTTTACAGTAGGTATGGAGTTCTTTTTTGCTTATGCAGAACCCCAAAAAGCAAAAAGAAGAAACAATTTATTTTAAGAATACATTTTAGTACTTTTTGCATTCAAGCTAAATTATGCATTTAAGACATGTGTATTGTTAATTTTTATATTTTTTAACCTTAATTTAACTAGGCAAGTCAGTTATGACGGCCTACCAAAAGGCAAAAGACCTGCGGGGGCTGGGATTTAAAAAAAAAGATAACACAGAAATATAGGACAAAATACACATCTCGACAAGAGAGACAACACTACATAAAGGGAGACTTAAGACGACAACACAGGATGGTAGCAACACAACATGAAAACAACATGGTAGCAGCACAAAACATGGTTCAAACATTATTGGTCACAGCCAACAGCACAAAGGGCAAGAAGGTAGAGACAACAATACATCACGCAAAGCAGCCACAGCTGTCAGTAAGAGTGTCCATGATTGAGTCTTTGAATGAAGAGATTGAGATAAAACTGTCCAGTTTGAGTGTTTGTTGCAGCTCGTTCCAGTCGCTAGCTGCAGCGAACTGAAAATATGAGTGACCCAGGGATGTGTGTGCTTCGGGGACCTTTAACAGAATGTGACTAGCAGATCGGCGTTGTATGTGGAGGATGAGGGCTGCAGTAGATATCTCAGATAGGGTGGAGTGAGGCCTAAGAGGGTTTTATAAATATGCATCAACCAGTGGGTCTTGCGATGGGTATACAGAGATGACCAGTTTACAAAGGAGTATAGAGTGCAGTGATGTGTGCTATAAGGAGCATTGGTGGCAAATCTGATGGCCGAATGGTAAAGAACATCTAGCCACTCGAGAGCACCCTTACCTGCTAATCTATAATCTAATTATGTTTCCGTAATCTAGCATGGGTAGGATGGTCATCTGAATCAGGGTTAGTTTGGCAGCTGGGGTGAAAGAGGAGCGATTACGATGGAGGAAACCGAGTCTAGATGTACCTTTAGCCTGCAGCTTTGATATGTGCTGAGAGAAGGACAGTGTACTGTCTAGCTATACTCCCAAGTACTTGTATGAGGTGACTACCTCAAGCTCTAAACCCTCAGAGGTAGTAATCACACCTGTGGGGAGAGGGGCATTCTTCTTGCCGAACCACATTACCTTTGTTTTGGAGGTGTACAGAACAAGGTTAAGGGTAGAGAAAGCTTGTTGGACACTAAGAAAGCTTTGATGTAGAGCATTTAACACAAAATCCGGGGAGGGGCCAGCTGAGTATAACACTGTATCATCTGCATATAGCTTCCTACTGCCTGAGCTATGTTGTTGATGTAAATTGAGAAGAGTGTGGGACCTAGGATTGAGCCTTGGGGTACTCCATTGGTGACAGGCTGTGGCTGAGACAGCAGATTTTATGACATTATACACTGCACTTTGAGAGAGCGGCCAAACCAGGCCAAAGACCCCTCAGAGACACCAATCCTCCTTAGCCGGCCCACAAGAATGGAATTGTCCACTGTATCAAAAGCTTTGGCCAAGTCAATAAAAAGAGCAGCACAACATTGCTTAGAATCAAGGGCAATGGTGACATCATTGAGGACCTTTAAGGTTGCAGTGACACATGCATAACCTGAGCGGAAACCAGATTGCATACCAGAGAGAATACTATAGACATCAAGAAAGCCAGTCAGTTGATTATTGACAAGTTTTTCCAACACTTTTGATAAACAGGGTGAAATAGAAATAGGCCTATAACAGTTATAAATAAAGGACAAACCATGGCTGCCTTCCAAGCAATGGGAACTTACCCAGAAAGGTTAAAAAATGTCAGAGATAGGCTTGGCAATGATGGGGGCAGCAACCTTGAAGAAGAAAGGGTCTAAACCAGGGGTGTCAAACTCATTTCGCATCGTGGGCCACATACGGCCTAGGGAGATGTCAAGTGGGCCGGACCATTAAAATTATACCATACTCTGCTACACTGCTCCACGAAATTGAAAATTTATGGAGTTGTATGAACAGTAGAATTCCATCACACAACTTTTGTTTTGAAGCTGCTGACTAACATTAAAGTGCACATTTTTTAAATCACCACAGTAAGGATTCATCTTCACAGAGCTGTATTCTTTCAATGCAAGCAGTATCTAAGGCAGCATTTTAAAGGTGTTAGTCTAGTCTGGACTTGTATTTGTTCCTGAAACTTGGCATCTTTTGGCCTGTACAAGTGCATCAACACCAGGTGTCATGTCCTGACTAGCTGTCACTTTCAGAATGTCATTTAAGTGCTTGTTTGTGAGCCTTGAACGCATTTTTGTTTTATTGATATTCATCACTGAGAAAATTTGTTCACAAAGGTAGGTTGTCCCAAACATGCACAAAATTTTAGCAGCCAGGGCTGTTAATTTGGGGTACCCTGGTAGTAGATACTGATAAAATCTGTCCAGACCTACAGAGGCAAATTTGCCCTTCAAATCTGCATCACACTGCAAATCAATTATCTCTAGCTGAATTTCGACCGGCAGATCAGAAGCTTTAACTGTGAAAGGTGAGCGAAAAACTGAAAATTCTGTCTCAAGTTCACCAAATACCTGAAAACGTTTCTCAAACTCCCGCAGTAGTCCTGCAATTTTGTCTTTGTACCGTTTCATGTCCGCATCAGGTCTGGTCACACACACATCTCTCAGACAGGGGAAATGAGCAGGGTTGCCATTTGCCAGTTGCATCTCCCACAAAGTCAGCTTCAACTTAAATGCATGTATGTTGTCAGAAAACTGTGTGACAACTTTTTTGCAACATTTTGTTCAGATGGTTGATATTACTGAACACTTGAACAAAGAATGCAAGGTCCCGTAGCCATTCCTGAGATTGTAATTCCATCACCGGTTTTCCTTTTTTCTCCATGAACTGTCCGATTTCCTCTCGTAGATCAAAGAAATGCCTCAGCACAGCGCCTCGGCTTAACCATCTCACTTCAGTGTGGTATGGCAGGCTGTGGGTAATGTTGCTGTCGCTGAGAAGTTTGTCAAACTGACGATGGTTCAGACCTCTGGACCGGATGAAATTTACAGTGCGAACAACCACCTCCATGACGTGGTCCATTTTCAGCGACTTGCAACACAATGCCTCCTGGTGCAAAATACAGTGAAATGTCCAGAAACGATCTCCTCCATTAAGGGCTTGTACTTTGTCTTTGAACTTTGTCGCGACACCTGCTTTCTTTCCGACCATGGATGGCGCGCCGTCTGTAGCCAGGCTGACAGCGGGACCAGTCCACTCCAACTCTGTCCAATGCAGCAACGACAGAGCCGAAAATGTCCTCGGCTGTTGTGGTGTCCATCATTGGCACCAACTCAAGAAACTCTTCAGTAACAGTCAATGTCTCATCAACTCCTCAAATAAATATGGCCAGTTGGGCCACGTCTGTGATGTCAGTGCTCTCGTCAATTGCCACGGAAAATGCAATAAATGACTTGACTCTCTGTTTCAATTGACTGTCTAAATCTGCCGATAGTTCCGAAATCCTCTCTGCTATAGTATTCCTCGTCAGGCTAATATTGGCAAAAGCTTGTCGCTTCTCGGGACATACAAGTTCAGCCGCCTTCATCATGCATCGTTTAACAAAGTCACCGTCGGAATACGGCTTCGATGCTAATGCTATTTCGCTAGCAATTAGGTAGCTGGCTTTTACCGCTGCTTCACTGACTTCTCGGCTCTGGATGAAAGTTGACTGCTGTTTCCTCAGACCCGCCAGCAATTCGTTAATCTTATCTCTTCTCAGTTGTCCTTGCAAGCCGTCATATTTTTCGCTGTGATGAGTCTCGTAGTGGCGTCGAATATTATATTCCTTCAATACCGAAACTTGTTGCAAACACACCAAGCACGAAGGTTTTCCGTGCATCTCTGTAAATAAATAGGACGTGGTCCATTTTTCTTTGAAAATTCTACACTCCTTATCTACTTTTCTCCGTTTGGATAACGACATTTTGGCTAATGAGGGTGTAGCGGAGAGGTAGAGACCAAGGTATTAACAACGTCGTAACAAGCAGCAGATGGCGCATTGATACCGTCTGCTGTTTTCAGTCTGTCTCAGTGATGCGGCTTGTCTTCTACTCTGATGGAAAGAGTGCGCCCCTTAGCGGATAATCGATGAATTGCAGCGAATTAAAAATATTAATTCCATGTCTTTTATGCATTTTTTCCACTTTCAAATTATCCTGCGGGCCTGATCGAACCTCCTTGGGGGCCGGTTCCGGCCCGCGGGCCGTATGTTTGACACCCCTGGTCTAAACCATCTGACCCAGATGTTTTTTTGGTGTCAAGTTTCAGGAGCTCCTCTAGCACCTCAGACTCAGTGACTGCCTGCAGGGAGAAACTTTGTAGCTTGGCAGGGTAAAAAGAGGGAGAAGCATCAGGGATAGTCGTATTAGAAGGGGTGGGAGATGAGGAGATGTTGGACGGCAAGGAGGCATGGCTGAGTCAAATAGGAATCCTGACTTAATTAAGTGGTGATTAAAGAGCACAGCCATGTGCTTCTTGTCAGTAACAACCACGTCATCAACTTTAAGGGATATGGGCAGCTGTGAGTAGGAGGGTTTATTCTCCAGGTCTTTAACCGGTTTCCAGAACTTCTTGGGGTTAGACCCACAGAGAGAGACCTGCTTCTTAAAGTAACTAACCTTGGCCTTCCGGATAGCCCAAGTGCACTTATTTCTAATTTGCCTGAATGAGAGCCAGTCAGCGTGTGCGTGTGCTGAGCCTTTCGCCAAATGCAATTGTTGAGGTTTATTAACTCTGCAAGATCACGGTCGAACCAGGGTCTGAACCTGTTTTCCAATTCTCATTTTCTTTATGGGGGCGTGTTTGTTAACAATACCACGGAACATATAAAAAAAGAATGTCCAAGCGTCTTCAACACAGGGTTTTTTAGCGAGCGTCTATGACAAATCAGGACAGGTCGTTTCACTGAACAGCCATTACGAACACAGGCTGTAAAACAGTGATCACTAAGGTCGTTACAGAAATCACCAGACTGATACCTATCAGGATTATTTGTGAGGATAACATCGAGGAGAGTAGCCTTTTCTGAGTGTTTGGAGTCATACCTTGTGGGATTGGTGATAATCTGAGAAAGATTTAGTGAGTCCCATTGTTTTAGGACTTGGTCAGGTGGTTTAAGCATGTCCCAGTTTAGGTCAACTAGCAGGACACATTCAGAATTGGTGTAAGGGGCCAGGAGAGAGCTTTAGAGCAGGTAGGGTACAGGCCGGTGCTGATGGAGGACGATAGCACCCAGCAACACTCAATAAAGAGCTATTTGAAAGTTCAATACTTAAAACCAGCAAATCAAATTGTTTGGGGACAGACTTGGTGGAGACAACCGAGCACTGAAGGTGATCCTTGGTAAAAGATTGACACTCCCCCACCTTTGGAAGATCTGTCTTGCCGAAAGAGGTTATAACCAAAAAGGTTAACATCAGTATTCAAAACACTCTTCCTTAACCACATCTCAGTAATGACCAACACATCTGGATTGGAGCTGTGAACCCACACTTTAAATTGATCAATTTCAGGTAATAAGCTTCTAGTGTTAATGTGCAGAAACCCCAGGCTTTTACAGGAGCAGATATCAGTGAAGCAGATATCAGAGCACAAGGCAGAATTGGGGCTAGCAACAGTAGATGGGCCAGGATGTACATGCACATTTCCAGATATCATCAACAGTAATACAATCAAGGCACGGCATAGGAGACGAAGAGCTCTGCAGTGTTAATTTATGACATTATTGTGCATTGTACAGCGATTTCATCAGATAACATGAATACAGTAGGTATTCAGTAGGTAAAATGTAGTTTATTAACTACATTTTCATTAGGGCAATAAAAACCTACTTCAAAGAAGTGTGTAAGAAGTGTGTGAGTGCAGACATTTTTTCTCTCCAAATAACAGCACTGTAAGCATTACTACAGCGGGTTAGATTGAATTCCAGCATCAGAACTACTGCCATTCAACTCATCATTTACACCAAAAAATAATCAGCTTGAATGATGAGTGAAATGTTGATTATGGCTTCAAATATTTTACACTATGTCCAATGTTTTATTTTACCTCACCTGTTACAATTTTTGTTTTAACATTCTAAACAACATTTCTGAACACCATGTTTTTTTTTATAGTACATTACTAAGTGCTCCTCTGTGTGGGTGGTGGCTGACATTGACCGGGCCGCGGCTGACAGTGATGCATGGAATATACTGGACAACAGCATCAGTAATATGGGTCCTGGTGGACAGTGTCAGAACATCACCTTCATCTGTACTAAGACAGACGACATCAACCCAGACAATTATATGCTGTGAGACATTTTAAACTCAAATTCTGTTACTGCTTTAACAGTTTAATATATTGCGATTACTGAACAAATATTTGTTTACAATTACCTACCCAGATATAGATATATTTTCACTGCTTATACATCACTAATAAAGAACAAATTCCAATTTCAGTGAAATGGACGATGAAGACCTTCACATAGAGGTACAGGTACAGAAAAATATAACAAATACTTTGTTTACAGAACTATAAACAAATAGTTGGTTTATAGAGACTCAAATATGTCACTGTATGGATATCAACCATGGTCTCCTCTTATTTCACATGCAATTAGGACTCTTCTAACTATTCAGAGGAGCAGAAACGTGCATGCATATTGCACCGAAATCAACAAGCCAAGATGGAAATTCAAGAGAATTACAGCAACCCGTATGAAGTAAGATGTTTTATTTTTTATTTTCTTAACCAAATAAGAAACTATAAAGAGTTTCCTTCCCTGCAGTGTATGGATGAGGTAAGACAGCAATCCATGCTTTTATTTTGTTTACCTAGATACTGTCTCCACATGAAAACTTTTTTGCTTTTGTGTCCAAAAGTCAATGCATTGTTTTGCGTTTTTATGTCCAAAGCATCCCAAAGTGTCTCAAAATGCTTGTGTAGCTCAATAAAGTTACTTTAAGATGATTTAGACATGAAATTAGAAAAATGCTAATGAACTGATAGTTCATGGCAACTTGGTCGTGTTAGAATGACGTTATCTGTCAAGACAAAGGTGTTCCCTTGAATTAGAATAATATAAAATCCATTAAAATGGCATTAGCATTCTTAGACCGGAAGTTCATTGAATAGGGAAATGCGATTTTGTATTATTCAAAAACTTGGAAATGTCCCCTGAAGTAACTCCAAAACAACCAGTTTAGCTACTTCAGTAATGATTGACTGATGATTGATTGATAATTATATTGATGTATTGTTTATCTTTTGTCACTTCATCTATGAAATACATTCAGGCTATTGATGAAATGCAGCTGTTTACTGTTAGTTCTCAAGAATTCCAGAAGGATAATAACTGCATTCTGCGACAAGAAGAGACAGGTATGATCACTTGCATTATTGTGCAACAAAACCTCCAGTAGGAATAGGTGCAAACAGATTGCAACAAAACCTCCAGTAGGAATAGGTGCAAACAGATTGCAACAAAACCTCCAGTAGGAATAGGTGCAAACAGATTGCAACAAAACCTCCAGTAGGAATAGGTGCAAACAGATTGCAACAAAACCTCCAGTAGGAATAGGTGCAAACAGATTGCAACAAAACCTCCAGTAGAATAGGTGCAAACAGGCAACAAAACCTAGAATAGGTGCAAACAGATTGCAACAAAACCTCCAGTAGGAATAGGTGCAAACAGATTGCAACAAAACCTCCAGTAGGAATAGGTGCAAACAGATTGCAACAAAACCTCCAGTAGGAATAGGTGCAAACAGATTGCAACAAAACCTCCAGTAGGAATAGGTGCAAACAAAACCTCCAGTAGGAATAGGTGCAAACAGATTGCAACAAAACCTCCAGTAGGAATAGGTGCAAACAGATTGCAACAAAACCTCCAGTAGGAATAGGTGCAAACAGATTGCAACAAAACCTCCAGTAGGAATAGGTGCAAACAGATTGCAACAAAACCTCCAGTAGGAATAGGTGCAAACAGATTGTTTGTTGCAAACAGCAAAAAAAAAATGCAAATATATATATTTTTTTAAACTTCACATACATTTTAGCAAAACATTGAAATACAACTTTTGAATAAACATTTACATGCAATGTTTTTTTGGAAAACTTATGCAAATGACTTCTAGGACACAAGAACCTTCACAGGTTAGGTACTGAATAATGAATGTGTATTAGGGTAAGTGTCAGGGTATGGTAAAGGTTAAAAAAGTTAAACAAGACCGAAAGTAGAACAAGTGCCCGGCACAATTTGCAAATACCATCTCTTTGCACCTAATCTATTGGAGTTGGGGCTGTTATTATAAATTGTTCTAAAGTCATATATTCAACCTGAATATGAATCTAACAACAACTTTATTTGCTCAAACAATGATTGTTGACCTAAAGATTATTGTACATTAACAGAAAAATGACAAAATGCATCTCATTTTCAGAGATACCTGAGCTGAGAGCTCTGCTGAAAAGCTTGAACGACCAACGGTCAGAAAAAGTGATGAGAGACTATGTGATTGGAGCCTATGGGATCCTCTCCCTGGTCCACGTGGTAAACCATGGGATCACCAAATCGGTATTGCCTTTAATGCATTAGCCTTTAAAAAAAATGATGTACCCTTGATCCATTTCAATATGTTTACGGATTGGTTGTTCTCTGTTGTGTTTAAGATGGAGACCGAAAAAGAAAAATTGCACAAGCTTCTAGAACAAAGGCTGGAAGATGAGCTCCAGAACATTGACCAGTTCATGTCAAACATTCACATGGAGTTTGACAAGTGCCTTTCAGCCGGAGTGCTAGAGTCAGAGAAGACATGTGTGACAAGAGCCAAGGAGGAAGTGATAGCACCAGTAAGTCAATGATACCTTAGGCTGGGCCATAAGGTTCTAGCAGGGTTCAATGGAGTTTTACTTCTTCAAATTTAATCTGAGCCAGTGGCAATTTTAGCATGTAAATCTTGGTGGGGCAAACAAACAAAAAAAGTGGGATGCATGCCAGCAAAGCCACTACACATAAAATATAGCTGATATGGCAGACTTGCTTAAACAAATGTGGTTTCTACTGACAATTGAGATGTACAAACTATAGCATAAGGGGGCAACAAGCGAATAAGAGGCAATCCATAATTTCGATTTAAGACATTAATGAGAAAGCAACGACAGACGTAGTCAATATAACTATTTGTTCAGCACTTTTGAAATGTAGTGACAGAATTCCGAACATGGGCCGTTCTTAGTGTACACCTTGTACACGTCAGAACCATAGGATAAATAAAGGGGGCATTTAAACAGACAATGAAAGCTCTTACAATGTTCGATGATTACATTTCTCTAAAACAGGTTATAGGCTATTTGCGCACCACCAAGTTAGAACAGTAGGCGAAAATAAGAGGTGAAAATAGACCAAATTATTAAGATGAGGCACATTGAACCCCGTTTGGGTCTTTGCGTGTCAAAAAAGACACACGTCATATAACTCTATATGTGTTAAATAAGCTTTTCATTTGACACGTCAAATAACACAATTACATGATATAATGTTGTGTGTGCTGAATTTGCACGTGCAAGCCAAGCACCACAACTACATACTATCAGTAGCACTGTCAAAGCTGTACAAAAACAAGTAGCCACACAAGCACACACCGGGCCACGAACAATGTGTTTACAATACCGTGTTGGTGAAAATAGACCAAATTATTAGGGTGAGGCACATGGGCTACTAACAGCTTACGACACAACATACACTTAGTATTACTTTCTTAGCTACGGTATACATATCTCCCTGGCATATTACATCATTTATGCAGCAGCATACAAGACATTTTTGGACTCACCTTGTGAAGGTGTCGAGGTGGTCCTTTGTTGGCAGATTTTGTCACCAAAGTCTGGCATTCTCTGTATTTATGGTGGAACTCTGACAAAAACACACATCCACTCCATTGAATAGCTGGCTAATGTTTGTGGTTTCTTTGCAACGCTTGCAGTTATCCACTGATTCCTTCCAAATGACTCATTGTTGAATTTGCGATTTCCAACTTGTTGTGTAATCTTTTTGTACAATGGCCGATGAGCACCGATACATTTGACCTATAATTTCTCTTCATTATTTGTCTTCATATGACAAGGATTAAAAAGGATTTGCCAGTAGATTGTCGACTTGATGACAACTGATGATGACTGCTAGCTAAGACTTTGAGAGTAAGATGTTGATTAGATCAGTCAAATCAAAGCTATTGTAGATGTAACATGATATGATGTCATTCTATCTGTGGCCAATGACCTTGAGCCTCTTGGATTGGCACTTCTAATATAACTCCATGGCAGAAGCCAAGGGGCTAACATTTTTGTGCTCTAGCCTTAGAATTGGGGATGACGTACTGTCCCACGAGTGACAGAAAATTGAGCCAATCAGGTGCAACGCTCTGTATTTTCTGCTGGCTAGCCCCACCACCACAGAAAGCACTGAGCTAGGCTAAAACACTTGCATTTTGGAGCTGCCTTACTCAAATCAAATCAAAGTTTATTTGTCACGTGCGCCGAATACAACAGGTGTAAACTTTACAGTGAAATGCTTACTTACAGGCTCTAACCAATGCTGCAAAAAAAAGTGTGTGTGTGTGTGTGTGTAGGTAAGTAAAGAAATAAAACAACAGTAGACATTTGAAAAAAAAGAGTAGCAAGACTATATACAGACACCTGTTAGTCAGGCTTATTGAGGTAGTATGTACATGTAGGTATCGTTAAAGTGACTGTGCATATATGATGAACAGAGAGTAGCAGTAACATGAAAGTAGCAGAAGTGTAAAAAGAGGGGTTGGTGGGTGGTGGGACACAATGCAGATAGCCAGGTTAGCCAATGTGCTAGACTTGGTACTCCGGTACCGCTTGCCATGCGGTAGTAGAGAGAACAGTCTATGACTGGGGTGGCTGGGGTCTTTGACAATTTTTAGGGCCTTCCTCTGACACCGCCTGGTGTAGAGGTCCTGGATGGCAGGCAGCTTTGCCCCAGTGATGTACTGGGCCGTACGCACTACTCTCTGAAGTGCCTTGCGGTCGGAGGCCGAGCAATTGCCGTACCAGGCAGTGATGCAACCGGTCAGGATGCTCTCGATGTTGCAGCTGTAGAACCTTTTGAGGATCTCAGGACCCATGCCAAATCTTTTTAGTTTCCTGAGGGGGAATAGGCTTTGTCGTGCCCTCTTCACGACTGTCTTGGTGTGTTTGGACCAATCTAGTTTGTTGATGTGGACACCAAGGAATTTGAAGCTCTCAACCTACTCCACTACAGCCCTGTCGATGAGAATGGGGATGTGCTCGGTGGTCCTTTTCCTGTAGTCCACAATCAACTCCTTAGTCTTGGTGACATTGAGGGAAAGGTTGTTAATCTGGCACCACCCGGCCAGGTTTCTGACCTCCTCCTTATAGGCTGTCTCGTCGTTGTCGGTGATCAGGCCTACCACTGTTGTGTCGTCAGCGAATGTAATGATGGTGTTGGAGTCGTGCCTGGCCATGCAGTCGTGGGTGAACAGGGAGTACAGGAGGGGACTGAGCACGCACCCCTGGGGAGCTCCAGTGTTGAGGATCAGCGCGGCAGATGTGTTGCTACCTACCCTCACCACCTGGGGGCGGCCTGTCAGGAAGTCCAGGATTCAGTTGCAGAGGGAGGTGTTTAGTTCCAGGATCCTTAGCTTGGGGATGAGCTTTGAGGGTACGATGGTGTTGAACGCTGAGCTGTAGTCAATGAACAGCATTCTCACATAGGTGTTCCTTTTGTCCAGGTGGGAAAGGGCAGTGTAGAGTGCAATAGAGATTGCATCATCTGTGGATCTGTTTGGACGGTATGCAAATTGGAGTGGGTCTAGGGTTTCTGGCAAAGCACTTCATGGCTACGAACGTGAGTGCTACGGGTCTGTAGTCATTTAGGCAGAAGGCAAAAAGAGACCATGTTTGTATGCGGCTTTATTAACTCAATTGAATGTTTTTACATTGTTTGCAAACTGAGATGTGACACGTATTAATGCCAAAATAACAAACAAAAGAGGCAAGCCTCTAAAAACCTTTTTTACCTAAAAGTGTGGTGCTCAATGATGGAGTCTCCACTGATCTGAGCACTGTTTATTCAATCTTGTTCTGAGTGTAATTTATTAAACCCTGTTATAAACGCAGCTCTTTCTCAAGGTCAATCGTGTGCTAGACTGTTAGTCTGCTAAATAGTTAACCAATAGCTAGCCGGACTATCTGCATTGACCCTTTTTGCTCTAACTCTTTTGACTCATAACATACGCTGCTGTTACTGTTTATTATCTATCCTGTTGCCTAGTCACTTTATCCCAACCTATATGTACATATCTACCTCAATTGCCTTGCACCCCTGCACATTGACTTTGTCCTGGTGCCCTGCGTATATAGCAAAGTTATCATTAATCGTTGTGTATTTATTCCTTGTGTTATTATGTTTCTATTATTTATTTTCTCTCTCTCTGTATTGAAAACATTTCACTTTTAGTCTACACCTGTTGTTTACGAAGCATGTGCCATTTTTTTTGTAATTTGAACAAATGTGATTGGTTGGATGAAAGCTGACTTAAGGTCCCTGGTTCGTATCCAACCCCTAACTCTAAACTTATTTGGAATTATTTGGAATGCATTTCTTGCCAAACCTTAGCCAATCACATTTGTTTTTTCTATGGAGGAAAGAGCTGCTCTTAGAACAAGATGAAATAAGGAAAACTCCAATCTGACAAAATCATGATAATGTTTCATGTTTTTTCAGAAAGGAAAAGGAGGAGGAGGGTACCACCAGACCCTGAGAGCTGTATGCAACGGCCAGGGGTTCTGCAGGTCAACAAATGGAGTAAAAACAAACATGAACGCTTCTCTGAGCAGCTCTCTGTGCGATTCCATTAGAAATATATTTTCAAAAACATTCAAGTAAGTTACGTTCTCAATGCCTTACAGACACATTTATTGGGACAAAGATCCACCACTTGAATAACATGGTTATCATCATGTCTTCTAGGAAATCTCAGAAATCTATCTCTGCAAAGATTGATAATTTCAGCATCCTCTTAGAGCGCCATGATGAAGAAACCATGTTTCCTCGGCTGGCATTCCTCAAAACTGAGGTTTGTGGAAATAGAACTGTGTTATGTACATTTGGTTGGCTGTTAACTGTGAAATTGTATCATAGATGGTACCAGGGGCGTTGCCAGAATTTTGGGGCCAATTGAAGAAAAAAAAATATTGGGCCCCTAACATAGAAATCAGAATGTTTCAGATTAAAATAACATACTGAACAATATGTGATATTAAATGTACTAACTATAAGCTTCTGCTGCTCTGTACTACAATTGTACACCTTCATCCTTTGCCTACAGGTGGTCGGAAGTTTACATACACCTTAACCAAGTACATTTAAACTCAGTTTTTCACAATTCCTGACATTTAATCCTAGTAAAAATGCCCTGTTTTAGGTCAGTTAGGATCACCACTTTTATTTTAAGAATGTGAAATGTCAGAATAATAGTAGAGTGATTTATTTCAGCTTTAATTTCTTTCATCACATTCCCAGTGGGTCAGAAATGTACATACACTCAATTAGTATTTGGTAGCATTGACTTTAAATTGTTTAACTTGGGTCAAACATTTCGGGTAGCCTTCCACAGGCTTCCCACAATAAGTTGGGTGAATTTTGGCCCATTCCTCCTGACAGAGCTGGTGTAACTGAGTCAGGTTTGTAGGGCTCCTTGCTCGCACACGCTTTTCAGTTCTGCCCACACATTTTCTATAGGATTGAGGTCAGGTATTTGTGATGGCCACTCCAATACCTTGACTTTGTTCTTAAGCCATTTTGCCACAACTTTGGAAGAATGCTTGGGATCATTGTCGATTTGCAAGACCCATTTGCGACCAAGCTTTAACTTCCTGACTGATGTCTAGAGATGTTGCTTCAATATATCCACATAATTATCATTCCTCATGGTGCTATCTATTTTGTGAAGTGCACCAGTCCCTCCTGCAGCAAAGCACCCCCACAACATGATGCTGCCACCCCCGTGCTTTACGGTTGGGATGGGGTTCTTCGGCTTGCAAGCCTCCCCCTTTTTCCTCCAAACATAACGATGGTGATTATGGCCAAACAGTTCTATTTTTGTTTCATCAGACCAGAGGACATTTCTCCAAAAAGTACCATATTTGTCCCCATGTGCAATTGCAAACCGTAGTCTGGCTTTTTTAATGGCGGTTTTCGAGCAGTGGCTTATTCCTTTCTGAGCGGCCTTTCAGGTTATGTCGATATAGGACTCATTTTACTGTTCATCTGCTATGTCATCTTCAGTCTCATCAGGGAAACGTTTTCTTTTTTTCTGGCGGTTCCTCTGTTCACTGTGAAACTGAGTAGTTCCACCCATTTCATTTGCCACCATGGAGGCTTCTGCCAGAAGAGCGTCCCATTGATTACACAGAGCCTGTATTTCTTCCTGTAGTGTCTTAATATGAGCTGCTCCAGTGTCCAGAGAAATATTTCCTGACTGAAGAATTAGACTTCTATTCTCAATACACTGCAAAGATTTTACCCAGAAAGTGAGCAGGAAGATTGCCTTGAAAGACATGAAGTAGCTTTTCAGACGTTTTGCCTCAGATTTGGCTTCGTTTGTCAGGCTACAGGTAGCAAGAAGCATGTCTAGGGCCTTGATGATAGACGGTAAATGAGTTGCCACTGGTCGGACCACAGCATTACTCCATGACTTGTCTGAAAGGCGGTTAAGACAGCAGCCAGTATTCTCCTTGAGAATAGCCCATCGCTCTGGGCTGGCACTGAACAGATTGGAAAGACCATTTACTCTGCCGAAACAAGGTTGATATTTTTGGGTACGACTGAGCTGCATGTACACCCACAAGATTAAGAGTATGGGAGGAACAAGGTGAGTATGTGGCCCGTGGATTCTTTTTGCAGTATGGGTGCTTGAACTCACTTTACTTTCCCTGTCCATTATGTACATCATCAAGATTGAGTGATTTCCCCCAGAATGGCAGATTCCTAGATGCGAAGTACAGTGTCACATCCACAATCCTTTCTAGAAGTCTCTGTTTTTCTACATTTCTGACTGGATTTGTTTCTGCAGCTGACTGTCTATACCTGTATCTGTTGTAATGGTATGCTGCAGATTTGTCCATTTCCAGTAAGTTCTTGTGAGACACACCATCCTCATGCTCTGGCAGTTTGTTATACTTTCTCTGCCATTTCACTGATGATATATTATAGCCATCCTTACTAATCAGAAAACTGGGTGAGAAAAAAGAACACATGGAATGCAATATAATGCCTTTACACTTTTACTATAAAGAAGCCAGACTATCTGCACCTTTTCTCTTCCGTTTGCTGACTTACTGTACTGTAAATAGTTGGGGAATGGCTTGCCTTCTGAGTCTGGGGGCATGATTTTATACAGTTCTGTCTCCTCACCACACCTGTTGGCTAGTCTGCACCTTTTCTCTTCCACCTGCTGACCTACTGTACTGTAAATAGTTGGGGAATGGCTTGCCTTCTGAGTCTGGGGGCATGATTATATACAGTTCTGTCTCCTCACCACACCTGTTGGCTAGTCTGCACCTTTTCTCTTCCACCTGCTGACTTACTGTACTGTAAATAGTTGGGGAATGGCTTGCCTTCTGAGTCTGGGGGCATGATTTTATACAGTTCTGTCTCCTCACCACACCTGTTGGCTAGTCTGCACCTTTTCTCTTCCACCTGCTGACTTACTGTACTGTAAATAGTTGGGGAATGGCTTGCCTTCTGAGTCTGGGGGCATGATTATATACAGTTCTGTCTCCTCACCACACCTGTTGGCTAGTCTGCACCTTTTCTCTTCCACCTGCTGACTTACTGTACTGTAAATAGTTGGGGAATGGCTTGCCTTCTGAGTCTGGGGGCATGATTTTATACAGTTCTGTCTCCTCACCACACCTGTTGGCTAGTCTGCGAACAATAGCTTCCCTTTCATGGTCTTGTACTTTCTCTGGCCACAGTGCTGGATCTTCTAAAAGCTCATCTTCCTCACTTTGAATCTGTCCATACTCTTCCTTTCCCTTATTACTTGCTTGTTCAATCTCTTCTGTCACTCCTTCACTGGCACTGCTGCTACTCATTAACTCCTCTTCCTCCTCCCTGCTCTCCTCTGTCTGTCTGTCTGACAGCTTTCTGCTGAGATTCTGCCTACCTGGGTCTCTCTAGGCACTAGGAAGTGAGTAAACAAAGGGAATTTTAGGTTTAATGTTCGCTCCTACAAAGGTTACCGTACAAAAAATCTACTACTGAAATATATATTTTTTAATAGTATACATATCAAATATAATACACATTTTAGTGTGTCAAAGTTATCATGTGCCTAACTGTACAATTAAAAAATGGTCTAGTTATGCTGCTGCTGCTACAAAACAACTGCCTCACCTCCAAGGTCTGCTGTTTCAATTTCATGTCGTAGACACGTTGGGATCGGTCTACAGCAGTAGTAGTAGTAGCATCTACAGTATGGATAGGTCGGCTACAAGTTAGGTTTTAATTTTAGTCTAGCTAGCTAACAAATATCACGCAAATATTGGGGAATACAGTTATAGTATCTAAATAATAGCTAATTAGCTAGCCATAGCTGGTAGTGGTAGCTCATCATCGTCATGTTAATAATTACTGCTCTGACCAAGCCGACTCAGTCCACGGTAGGCAGCTACATGTAGCTAGCAAGCCATCTAGCTAGCTATATTGGCTAGCTCGGCTGCTCAGTTCGGCATGTGGTCTGCACTGACTTACCACTCAAATCCTTCTCATTTTTTTTCTGGGAAAAATCGTAGTGAGTAACTTTTCCTGAATTTTGTTGTATTTGTCTCGGTTTGCTTTCTTTCCTTTTCTGGAAACCCAATTTCGTTTTTGAGGGGGTTTAGTTGTTATCTTTTGTGAATGCTTAGTCTACATGCCAGAGCAACTGTCAGATCAGCCGTATTTTTTTCTCCTCCTAGAGAATGGACCAAACCATGTGCATTATGGGGGGCTTACAAATGGGATGGTTGGGTAGAAGAGATGCCTGATCTGATTATGGTTATACCTTTTAATTTTCAGCACAGATTTTTTTGTCGAGCATTTTTTAAAAATAATAAGCAAATAATTCTCTAAACATTTAGGGGCCCCTACCAGGATAGGGCCCCATGAATAATTCATGTTGCCCCCCCCTGCTCTGCTTGCCACCAGTGTAATTATTTATGACCTTCCAATAAATGCGGTCAAGTAAAGTGTAATGTTAAGAAGACTAATATTCATAGTATTTTTTTTCTGGTGTCAAAAAGGAACACAAATTGAAGGCAGATCTTAAACATGAGATCATCCAGAGGAAGAAGGAAATTTACTCTTCGCTCATCAAGTCAATCATGACCTCCATGCTCCCCTCCTATACAGGTCAGTCTAACTGTCAGTATCATTCTGTCACTATAATTACCGTTTAATATGCATGTCAATAGCAATCATAAAACAATAGTTCCACAAATTTTTTATATTTTTTTCCTTAACCCTGAAAACAATCTGTGCACAAGGAGTGACTGCAATCCACACTAGTTCTGTTCAACTAGCCACTGCCAGCAAATGATGATTTGATATTTTAAACATGCTAAATGGTTGACATTGGTTTTACGTCTGAAAAATGCTTAAATAGTTGGTTGGCCGTTGTAGGTTTAACAAAACCAAAAGTGTGGATTGCAGATACAAGGTCCATAGACTGCTGTCAAAGGAAAAATAAATACTGTATGTCAATTGGCTGAACTATGCCTTTAACAATCATTGGATAGCAGTGACCCAGTGACCTCATAACCATAACTTTATATAACTTACTTTGTAAACTTTTTTTCTCTGATTTTTAGAGGCTTCAAATGTACATGGGAAAGGATCCCTAAAGAGAATGCAGGACATACTCGAGAGTCACATTGAGTCATCAAAGAGCACCATGTTCCACGATGCTAAGGGGAAGATGCTGAAGCTACTAACCAAGCTCAGGGTAGGATACTTTATGTCACTGTTCCAATTCAATTATTGAAGTATTAATATGGGCACCATAGGTCTTATGCTTGACACACTCAGTTTAGCACAAACACCAGATAATTCCCCAAAAACAACAGATAATTCCCAAAAAGAGTAGAACTAGCTCACCTGCATTTAAAATTTGATTTGACTTTTGAAAACAGGTAATGTAACAGAGTTCAGTTCACGTAAGAGTTTCATAGCGAATCATGTTACAGAACAGGCCGCGGGGGACACAAGGTGCTGGCGAATGGGTTTAGAATTGTGAAATATTGAAAAGTGGCAGTTGGTATGCAAGTGCGCATCGTCTCAATTCTAATTTTGTCCAAAACAGTGGCAGACTGGAGTGATCACTATCAAACACATCAGCAAGTGGCCTCTCCATAAAGGACTTAGGGACCAAGTGTTCTTTCAACATAACATTGGCGATGTCTTGTCTTATGTTAACAAGTCCGAGGAGCTGCATAATGGGCAGGTCTCTCTCACGGTTTGCTGCTATGATTGCATAGAATGAATCAACGCAGCTGTTTCTTTGTAGAGATAATTATCCCTAGGCTTTACAATCCTGTGTTAGACTATCAGGTTGGCGTTATTTTAATCCAAATCCAAGCCTAATGTAAATTGTTGTCAAGGGGTAAAGTAATATAAACAGGCGCACTTTTATTTTCGTTCCAAAAACACGAGAGCACTACATAAATCAAACACGCTCAAAACACGGAACATAACTAAAGTAAAGCGCGTAATAAAACACCACAATAACATGAAACAATTACACACAAATACATGATGGGAAACAGAGGGTTAAATACACATAGATTGATTGGGGAAATGAAAACCAGGCGTGTAAGGAACAAGACAAGACAAATGGGCATATGAAAAATGGAGCGGCAATGGCTAGAAAGCCGGTGACGTCGATCGCCGAACGCCGCCCGAACAAGGAGAGGAGCCAATTTCCGTGGAAGTGACAGTACCCCCCCTTGACGCGCGGCTCCAGCTGCGTGCCGACACCGGCCTCGAGGACGAACCGGAGGACGAGGCACAGGGCGATCCGGTGATGGTGAAACTCACGCAGTAGTTCAGGATCCAGAACATCTGCAACCGAAACCCAGCACATCTCCTCCGGCCCGTACCCCTCCATGAGGTACTGAAGGCCCCCCACTCGAAGCCTCGAATCCAGGATGGAACGAACGATGTACGCCGGGGCCCCCCTCGATGTCCAAAGGGGGAGGGACCTCCCGCACCTCAGATTCCTGGAGCAGACCAGACACCACCGGCCTGAGGAGAGACACATGGAACGAGGAGTTAATACGATAATCAGAGGGAAGCTGTAATCTGTAACATACCTCGTTCACCCTCCTCAGGACTTTAAATGGCCCCACAAACCGCGGACCCAGCTTCCGGCAGGGCAGGCGGAGGGGCAGGTTATGGGTCGAGAGCCAGACCCGGTCCCCTGGTGCGAACACCGGGGTCGCACTGCGGTGACGATCCGCGCTGGTTTTCTGGCGACCCACGGCGCGCTAGAGTTGGACACGGGCATGTCTCCTCCGTGCGCCTAAACCAGTCGTCCACCGCAGGAGTCTCGGTCTGACCCTGATGCCAGGGTGCCAGAACCGGCTGGTACCCCAATACGCACTGAAAGGGGGAGAGGTTAGTGGAGGAGTGGCGAAGCGAGTTCTGTGCCATCTCGGCCCAGGGCACGAACACTGCCCACTCCCCTGGCCGGTCCTGGCAATAGGACCGCAGAAACCTGCCCACATCCTGGTTGACTCTCTCTACCCTCCCGTTACTCTCGGGGAGAAAACCTGAGATCGAGACCCCCAGACGTTCCATGAACGCCTTCCAAACTCTCGACATGAACTGGGGACTCCGATCTGACACTATATCCTCAGGCACCCCGTAGTGCCGGAAGACGTGAGTAAATAGGGCTTCCGCAGTCTGTTGGGCCGTAGGAAGACCAGGCAGAGGATGAGATGACAATACTTAGAAGAACGATCCACAATTACAAGGATTGTAGTGTTTCCCTGTGAAAGAGGAAGATCTGTTAGGAAATCCACTGACAGATGTGACCAAGGTCGTTGTGGAACGGGTAAGGGATGTAACTTACCTCTGGGCAGGTGTCTCGGAGCCTTACACTGGGCACACACCGAGCAGGATGAGACATAAACCCTCACGTCCATAGCCAAAGTGGGCCACCAGTACTTCCCAGTCAGACAGAGCACCGTCCGGATGACCAGAGGAGGGAGACGTGTGTGACCAGATCAACTGGTTACGGACAGCAGACGGAACGTACATGTGCCCAACAGGACACTGGAGGGGAGCGGGCTCTGTACACAACGCATGCTCAATGTCCGCATCCAGCTCCCACACGACCAGCGTTCGTATGGCCCGAGCGCTGTGAGAGCACAGCCTCGGACACGTCCACCTTCACTATGAATGCCAAAGAGCGACCCGGATGGGCCAGCACGGGAGCCCAAAAGCCCTGTCCGCCTCAGCCAACCACTGCAACCTTACAGGACCCCCCTTCAGCAGTGAGGTAATGGGCGCAGCAACCTGGCCAAAACCCCAGACAAATCTCCAGTAGTAATTGGCAAACCCTAAAAATCGCTGCACATCCTTTACCGTGGTGGGAGTCGGCCAATTACATTGACTCAATCTTCGTGGCGATAAGAGGTAGCGGGTAACTGTACCTCACCGTGATTTGATTGAGAACACTACAGTCAATGCACGGGTGTAAACCTCCATCCTTCTTCACAAAAAATAAACTCAAGGAGGCGGGTCAAGTAGAGGGCCGAATGTACCTGACGCAAGGATTCAGAGACATATGTATCCATAGCCACCGTCTCCGCTTGCGACAGGGGATATACGTGACTCCTGGGAAGCGCAGCGTCTGCCAGCAGATCCCACGATCCCCCCCGTCGATGAGGTGGTAATTGATTCGCCTTCTTTTTCCAAATCGGCATATTCTGGGGGGATGTGCACGGTGGAGACTTGGTCTGGACTTTCCACCGTGGTAGCACCAATGGCAACCCCTACACACCTCCCTGAGCACTCTCGCGACCACCCTGTGAGAGCCCTCTGTTGCCAGAAAATAGTGGGGTTATGTAGAGTCAAACAGGGAAGGCCTAGTACCACAGGAAACTCAGGAGAGTCAATGAGGAAGAGACTGATTCTCTCCTCATGATCCCTCTGCATAACCATGGCCAAGGAGATGGTGGCCTCCCTGATTAGCCCGGACCCTAATGGTCGACTATCTAGAGCATGTCCCAGGAAGGGTCTAACAATAGGAAAAATGGGGATCCCTAACCTAATGGCTAATGCTCTGTCGATAAAATTCCCATCTGCGCCTGAATCGACGGGCGCCTTATGCTGGTAATGTGGGGAAACCTCAGGGAAACAAACAGGCACAAACAGTTGATCAACAGAGGACTCTGGATGAGTGTGGTGCAAACTCACCTGGGGTGACGCCAGAGTCACCCTGTTGCCTCGACTCCCAGAGGAACCAACACGGCACCGACCGGCAGTGTGTCCTCTGCGGCCACAGATGGTGCACGTGATGGCTCCTCCTCCAGTCTCCCTATGAGCAGCCCCTCCTAACTCCATGGGCACCGGAGCGGGGGTGCTGGAAGATGGAACCGACAGAGCCCCCTCTGGACATCCACAGGTGACCAGCAGGTTATCCAACCGGATGGACAAATCCACCAGTTGGTCAAAGGAAATGGTGGCATCCCTGCAGGCCAGCTCAAGTCGGACGTCCTCTCGTAGTCTGCATCTATAGTGGTCGATGAGGGCCCTGTCATTCCAGCCTGCTCCGGCGGCCAAGGTCCGGAATTCCAGGGCGAAGTCCTGGGTGCTCCTCGTCCCCTGCCTCAAATGGAAGAGCCTTTCCCCCACCGCTCTGCCCTTGGGTGGATGGTTGAAGACGGCCCGGAAGCGACGGGTAAACTCCTCGAAGTGGTCTGACGCCGTGTCTCCTTCTCTCCACACGGCGTTTGCCCACTCCAGCGCTATTCCTGTGAGACAGGAGATGAGGGCGGCCACTCTCTCCCTTCCCGAGGGAGCTGGGTACAGTGGCCAGGTAGAGGTCCAGTTGTATTCTCCCACTGGAATTCTCTACGGATGGGACGGGTGGAGACAACCCCGGTTGTGCTGGTCGAGGCACTGGAGAAACTTCCTGTCTCTCCCAGCGGTCCATGGTCTGGACAGTGCGATCCATCATGGCACCAAGATGTTGTAACATGGCCGAATGTTCCTGGACGCGCTCCTCGACTCCTCTAACCGGGGTACATGCTCCTGCTGACTCCATAGAGTTGTGTAATTCTGTCAAGGGGTGTACTAGAGGCGAAGTCAGGTGCATGAGAGCAGAGTAATGTAAACAGGCACACTTTTATTTGAAGTAGATTGATTGGGGAAATGAAAACCAGGTGTGTAAGGAACAAGACAAGACAAATGGACATATGAAAAATGGAGCGGCAATGGCTAGATAGCCGGTGACGTCGATCGCCGCCCGAACAAGGAGAGGAGCCAACATCGGCAGAAGTCGTGAAAATTGTGATGACCTCAGTTACACAAATCTCACAAAACTCTGTATTGGAATGTACTGACTTTATATCCTACGTACACTTTTTAATCAATTTTGGCACTGTAATAAATGTTTCACATAGGCCGTTTTCTATAGTTTTTGCATTCAGTTTCCCTTTAAAACTGAGGGACAAATGTAAATTTGCACACTTGAAGTCTGAATCATCTATAAGTAACTTCATTAAGTTACACAATACATTTTTAGATACTTTAGGATGATTTGGACAGGAAGACCGAAAACGCTAATATTGGTACCATTGACTAACATCGTGCCACGAATGCAAAATACTAGCATTGAAACAGTGGCGAGTGGTAATTTAAACAAATGCATGGATTGCTGTCATACCTTGTCCATAGACTGCTTACAAGGTAAGGAGACCAATATGTCATTTTTTCATTTGGGTGAACCCTCCCTTAAAATCTTCCTAGATGTCAGACAAACATGAAGTAGAACATGCCAAAATAGGGATTGTCTCAGAGAAAACAGAATTATTTGAATGAAAACACACTACCAATGGAATTTGTTACATGGTTTGGTTTAGCAAGTGTGTAGGTGTATGTGATCAGCGATTAAATTACATGTTTAATGAAAATGTACACACAATGTCATAAGGATATAAAAGATGTTTGTGGCAGGACCCCAGTACTGTCAAAATTATAAAATAAAAAAGGTCCTTGGAATTCTGATCTTCTTTAAAAAAACAGAAAATGTTCATTACATCTCCTTTTTACTTCCATTAGGAATACATTGTGCAGGAAATAAGGTCTAAACTAAAGGAAGCTATGAAGCAGTCACTCCACAATGAGCTACCTCTCCCAGGTAAATCAAATACACTTGTTTCCATCACATTTTGGATTGGATGCTGTCTGTATGGTTCAAATGCATATATAATGTAACATTCCAGGTTATACATGTACAATTTCCAGCTGAAAATGTCAATTACAATGCCAAATGTCAATGCCATACCAGTAGTAGTAAAGGAAGGGAAATCATGTTACTGAGTGGTTAAATTAAGTGTTAGGGTAAGGTTAGAAAAACTAAAACAACACAAATCCCCCAAAAGTAATGTATTTTCTTTGTTGCAGATATATCTGAGCACTATGAGATAGTGAAGAGCGCCCATGAAAAGATGACGGGTAAACCTATCACAGATGTTGAAGATGAGAAATGGTAAAGACTCACTGCTCCACATAAAACCATACATTTGAAAGTCTGAAACAAAGTAGGTTCAATCTGTAGCACTGATGAGCCGCACTTTAAAACTTCTCTAGGATGGGTGCAACGGTAGTGTCCCACCTGACCAACATCCAGTGAAAGTGCAGGGAGCCAAATTCAAACTACAGAATTGTACATATTTAACAATCTTGAAAATACACATGCACTATGTCAAAATAAAGCTTAACTTCTTGTTAATCAAGGCTTTATGGCGAAAGGAAACTATTCGATTATCTGAGGTCAGCACCCAGCACACAAATTCATAGTAATCAATCAGGCAGGTGGCGACAAAAAAGTCAGAAATAAAGATATAATTCATGCCTTACCTTTGAAGAGCTTCTTCTGTTGGCACTCCAAATGGTCTCAGTTACATTACAAATGGTCCTTCTGTAAATGTCTTTTTTAGTTCCATTTAAAAAAAAGTCAATAATCCACTCGGTTTCCATCGGTAAAAATGTATACAAAATGAATCCCAAACGTTATCAATAAACTTATCCAAACAAGTCAATCAACGTTTATAATCAATCCTTAGGTACCCTAATACCCAAATAAACAATGACATTTAAGACAGAGAATCGTTATTGTCTTTACTGGAGGCGTTCTTTTTGTTTATCTCGGCCATGTGCATGGAAACACTACAGCCAAAATGGGAGCCCTTAGAAAAGCAACTTCTTCTTCCTCATTTTTCCAAAAACCAGCCTGAAACTCTTTCTAAAGACTGTTGACATCTAGTGGAAGCCCTAGGAACTCAATTGGGCACGATTTCGCCCTATTATAAAAGTGCCAGCCATTGAAATCAGTGGTAGGACGAACATTTTTTGGGGGGGGTTTGTCCTCTGGGTTTTGCCTGCCATTTCAGTTCTGTTATACTCAGACATTATTTTAACAGTTTTAGAAACCTTACAGTGTTTTCTATCAAAATCTACCAATTATATGCATATCCTAGCTTCTGGGCCTGAGTAGCAGGTAGTTTACTTTGGGCACGCTTTTCATCCGGACGTCAAAATACCGCCCCCTATCCCAAATAAGTTAAAAACCCCTAAGATCTAAGAGTCCGGGGCTGATTTTTACTAAGCTAACATATGGAATAGTTTTAAGAAGGTCATACAAAGGATCATTTAGCTAATTGATTTGGAATGTTAGGATCCCTGTAAGTATGAAACCTTGAATTTGGACTTACATTTAATAACATATTCATACCAGTGGAGGCTGCTGGGAGGACGGCTCATGATGATGGCTGAAACGGAGAGAAAGGAATGGCATCAAATCATTCAGATAGTTTGTTTTGAAGTGTCTGTCCTATATCTGAGAGATAAGAAAGATAAAAAGAAAAAATGTTTGCCACCACAATGAATTTGAAAAGAAACAATCAAGATGAGCTGAAAGTGCAGACTTTCAGCTTTGAGGGTATTTACATCCAAATCGGGTGAACAGTGTAGGAATTACAGCACTTTTTATATCTGGTCACCCCAATTTTAGGAGCTCAAAAGTAATTGGACAAACTAACATAATCATAAATTCAATTGTGAGTATTAATACTTGGTTGCAAATCCTTTGACATCACCAGATGCTGAGTTTCTTCCCTGGTGATGCTCTGCCAGGCCTTTACTGCAGCTGTCTTCAGTTCCTGCTTGTTCTTGGGGCGTTTTGCCTTCAGCAAGTGAAATGTATGCTCAATTGGATTCTGGTCAGGTGATTGACTTGGCCATTGCAGAACACTGCATTTCTTTGCCTTAAAAAGTATTGGGTTGCTTTCGCAGTATGCTTCAGGTCATTGTCCATCTGCATTGTGAAGCGCCCTCCAGTGAGTTTAAGCATTTGACTAATTCTGAGCAGATAATATAGACCTAAACCCTTCAGAATTCATCCTGCTGCTTTTGTCAGCAGTCAGATCATCAATAAATACAAGGGAACCAGTTCCATTGGTAGCAATACATGCCCACGCCATAACACTACCTCCACCATGCTTCATAGATGAGGTGGTATGCTTCGGATTATGAGCAGTTCCTTCCCTTCTCCATGCTCTTCTCTTCCCATCATTCTGATACAAGTTGATCTTTGTCTCTTCTGTCCATAGGATGTTGTTCCATAACTGTACAGGCTTTTTTAGATGTTGTTTGGCAAACTCTAATCTGGTCTTCCTGTTTTTGAGGTTTACCAAAGGTTTACATCTTCTGGTAAACCGTCTGCATTTACTAAGGTGAAGTCTTGTCTTGAATGTTGACTTTGACACAGATACGCCTACATCCTGGAGGGTGTTCTTGAACTGGCCAATTGTTGTGAAGGGGTTTTTCTTCATTCACCATAGTTGTTTTCCGTGGTCTTCCGGGACTTTTGGTGTTCATGAGCTCACCAGTGCGTTCTTTCTTTTTAAGAATGTACAAAATACAGTGCTCAAAAAGATAAAGGGAACAGTAAAATAACACATCTTAAATCTGAATGAATGAAATAGTCTTATTAAATACTTTTTTCTTTACATAGTTGAATTTGCTGACAACAAAATCACACAAAAATTATCAATGGAAATCAAATGTATCAACCCATGGAGGTCTGGATTTGGAGTCACACTCAAACTTAAAGTGGAAAACCATACTACAGGCTGATCCAACTTTGATGTAATGTCCTTAAAACAAGTCAAAATGAGGCTCAGTAGTGTGTGTGGCCTCCAAGTGCCTGTATGACCTCTCTACAACTCCTGGGCATGCTCCTGATGAGGTGGCGGATGGTCTCCTGAGGGATCTCCTCCCAGACCTGGACTAAAGCATCCGCCAACTCCTGGACAGTCTGTGGTGCAACGTGGCGTTGGTGGATGGAGCGAGACATGATGTCCAAGATGTGCTCAATTGGATACAGGCCTGTTGAATGGGCGGGCCAGTCCATAGCATCAATGCCTTCCTATTGCAAGAACTGCTGACACACTCCAGCCACATGAGGTCTAGCATTGTCTTGCATTAGGAGGAACCCAGGGCCAACCGCACCAGCATATGGTCTCACAAGGGGTCTGAGGATCTCATCTCGGTACCTAATGGCAGTCGGGCTATCTCTGGCGAGCACATGGAGGGCTGTGCGGCCCCCCCAAAGAAATGCCACCCCACACCATGACTGACCCACCGCCAAACCGGTCATGCTGGAGGATGTTGCAGGCAGCAGAACGTTCTCCACGGCATCTCCAGACTCTGACACGTCTGTCACATGTGCTCAGTGTGAACCTGCTTTCATCTGTGAAGAGCACAAGGCGCCAGTGGCGAATTTGCCAATCTTGGTGTTCTCTGGCAAATGCCAAACGTCCTGCACGGTGTTGGGCTGTAAGCACAACCCCCGCCTGTGGACGTCGGGCCCTCATACCACCCTCATGGAGTCTGTTTCTGACCGTTTGAGCAGACACATGCACATTTGTGGCCTGCTGGAGGTCATTTTGCAGGGCTCTGGCAGTGCTCCTCCTGCTCCTCCTTTCACAAAGGCGGAGGTAGCGGTCCTGCTGCTGGGTTGTTGCCCTCCTACGGCCTCCTCCACGTCTCCTGATGTACTGGCCTGTCTCCTGGTAGCGCCTCCATGCTCTGGACACTACGCCAACAGACACAGCAAACCTTCTTGCCACAGCTCGCATTGATGTGCCATCCTGGATGAGCTGCACTACCTGAGCCACTTGTGTGGGTTGTAGACTCCGTCTCATGCTAACACTAGAGTGAAAGCACCGCCAGCATTCAAAAGTGACCAAAACATCAGCCAGGAAGCATAGGAACTGAGAAGTGGTCTGTGGTCACCACCTGCAGAACCACTCCTTTATTGGGGGTGTCTTGCTAATTGCCTATAATTTCCACCTGTTGTCTATTCAGTACAGTATGTGAAATTTATTGTCAATCAGTGTGGACAGTTTGATTTCACAGAAGTGTGATTGACTTGGAGTTACATTGTGTTGTTTAAGTGTTCCCTTTATTTTTTTGAGCAGTGTACTTGATTTGGCCACACCTAATGTTTTTGCTATCTCTCTGATGGGTTTGTTTAGATTTTTCAGCCTAATGATGGCTTGCTTCACTGGCAGTGACAGCTCTTTGGACTTCATATTGAAGGTTAACAGCGACAGAGTCCAAATGCAAATGCCACACTTGAAATTAATTCCAGACCTTTTATCTGCTTCCTTGTAAATGAACTAATGAGGGAATAACACACACACCTCTCCATGGAACAACTGAGCAGCAAATTGTCCAATTACATTTGGTCCCTAACTCCTACTCCATTCACCTGATTTGGATGTAAATACCCTCAAATTAAAGCTGAAAGTCTGCACGTCCATCTCATATTCATTATTTAAGTTTAACTCCAATATGCTGTGGTAGAAAGCTAAAATAATAATAACTTGGTCAATGTCCAAATATTTATGGACCTGACTGTACATGTTCATAAGAGTTGTGAGTGTGGCTACAGACGTTTGTGAGAAGACTGATTTACTGTATAGCTCCTGGTCTGACATCCACCACTGTAGCTCTGCCACCTTCCACCACAGATGAAGAATGCCACGATGGATTGAGATGCAGCCCATGCAAAAGAAAACAGATATTTAGCTTTAACAGATAGATTTTAATGAGGATGTTTTTAAATGCTAATTAGATTGACGCGGGGTGCGGACATCAACACTAGGGCGGTCGCATAGCGCAATTTTGCAGATCCCCCTGCAAGGTGAAAGCAGTTTAACCGCTAATGTCATGCTATTATACACATTTTGTCATGAGGCTGAGAGTAGCCGTCATTTAACACATTTAATGTTGTAAATTACAATTGTAGCTGGAAATGGCAGATTTTTTGGGAATATCTAAATAGGCGTACAGAGGCCCATTATCAGCAACCATCACTCCTGTGTTCCAATGGCACATTGTGTTAGCTAATCCAAGTTTATCATTTTAAAAGGCTAATTGATCATTAGAAAACCCCTTTGCAATTATGTTAGCAAAGCTGAAAACTGTTGTTCTGATAAAAGAAACAATAAAACTGGCCTTCTTCAGACTAGTTGAGTATCTGGAGCATCAGCATTTGTGGGTTTGATTACAGGCTCAAAATGGCAAGAAACAAAGAACTTTCGCCTCTTCCCTGTTGACATTGAGACTGGTATTTTGTGGGTACTATTTAATGAAGCTGCCATTTGAGAACTTGTGAGCCGTCTGTTTCTCAAGCGAGACACTCTAATGTACTTGTCCTCCTCCTCAGTTGTAGTAACCCAAAAAGGGTTAAACAAATCAATATATATTTTATATTTGAGATTCTTCAAATAGCCACACATTGCCTTAATGAAAGCTTTGCACACTCTTGGCATTCTCCCAACCAGCTTCATGAGGTAGTCACCTGGAATGCATGAAATGGGGGGGGGGGTATAGAAGATAGCCTTATTTGGTAAAAGACCAAGTCCGTATTATGGCAAGAACAGCTCAAATAAGCGAAGAGAAAGGACAGTCCATCATTACTTAAAGATATGAAGTTCAGTCAACCTGGAAAATTTCAAAAACGTTTTCAAGAAGCAAATACCTTCAAGCGCTATGATGAAACTGGCTCTCATGAGGACCACCATATCAATGGAAGACCCAGAGTTACCTCTGCTGCAGAGGATAGGTTCATCAGAAATTGCAGCCCAAATATATGCTTTAGAGTTCTAGTAATAGACACATCTCAACATCAACTGTTCAGAGGAGACTGTGTGAATCAGGCCTTCATGGTTGAATAGCTGCAAAGAAACCACTACTAAAGGACACCAATAATAAGAAGAGACTTGCTTGGGCCAAGAAACATGAGCAATGGACATTAGACTGGTGGAAATGTGTTCTTTGGTCTGGAGTCCAAATTGGAGATTTCTGGTTCCAACCGCTGTGTCTTTGTGAGACACGGTGTGGGTGAACGGATAATCTCTGCATATGTAATACCCACCGTAATGCATGGAGGAGGAGGTGTGAAGGTGTGGGGGTGCTTTGCTGGTGACACGGTCTGTGATTTATTTAGATTTCAATGCATACAACCAGCATGGCTACCACAGCATTCTGCATCAACACACCATCCCATCTGGTTTAGGCTTAGTGGGACTATCATTTGTTTTTCAACAGGATAATAACCCAACACACCTCCACACTGTGTAAGGGCTATTTGATCGAGAAGGAGAGTGATGGAGTGCTGAATCAGATGACCTGGCCTCCACAATCCCCCAACCTCAACCAAATTGAGATGGTTTGGGATGAGTCGGACCGCAGAGTGAAGGAAAAGCAGCCAACAAGTGCTCAGCCTATGTGGGAACTCCTTCAAGACTTTTGGAAAAACATTCCAGGTGAAGCTGGTTGAGAGAATGCCAAGAATGTTCAAAGCTGTCATAAAGGCAAAGGGTGGCTTTAAAAAATTCTCAAATATAAAATATATTTTGATATGTTTAACACTCTTTTGGTTGCTACATGATTCCTTATGAGTTATTTCATAGTTTTGATGTCTTCACTATTTTTCTACAATGTAGAAAATAGGACAAATAAATAAAACCCTTGTATGAGTAGGTGTTCTAAAACATTTGACCGGTAGTGTATATATATTTTCATGTTGATGTTTTAAAGCTCAGGGATTTTTGAAAGATGGAACAATCTCAACTTTTTTTCCACAAAGATTTGTCTTAATTTGAAACATATAATTTGATCGAACAAAGTATCAGCTATCAAATCATGTAAAGGAACAACCTCCTAATTTTGTATTTTTTCTTTCATAAAATTCAACTAACTGGATTTATGTCAACTCTATCAGACACCATAAATGACATTTCATTTTTACAATTATCATCCAACAAGTGTTTAAAGGCTGTTGATTGTTTAAATTCCAACATTAAATTATTAAAATATGTAATACAAATCTCCAAAATTATATTTGTTTGGTTTTGTAGCTCCAGGGCTAATTTGTTTTTCTAGATTGAGAACATAAAACAGCATTTATAAAGCAAACATTAACCCTTAGGTTTAGAACAGCAAATACTTAAATAGTTTAAATGTTGCAGAACAGTGATTACAATATGTTTTCAAAATCTATAAAAAGTCTGATCTGAAGGGGGTTAGCCATCACTGACGGAGTTCACAACATGTACCCAAAACATCTTTTTTCCTCTAAAAATAAAAGTTCAATACAAACAATTGTGAAATATGGAAAAGGATTAATTTGAAATTCACCATTCTATCATATCTTTCAGCACTCTGACGGAGTTAACGTTAGACAAAAATCTGATGGAGTTTGGAAAATGTTTCTTTTTTCTTTTTCATTCGTGGTAAACATAGCAACAATTTAGACGTTGTTTTTCCTATGTTGATTTATGACTGTAAAATCGAAGTAAATGTACAATTTTAAAACCAAGATTAAAATAGAATATGAATTTATCAGGAATATGGAGTTGACAGTTTATGGTTTGACCGTGGTGATTCCAATATTGTTTGTTTAAATCTATCAAAAGTAGAGAACTTTACAGACCATGAGTGGTCTTGTTGTACTACATGAAATGAGGACATGAATAAGGGGTCCTTATTGTATAGTTTACCCTGCTCATTCCTGATTAATTTAGGATTTTAGACACATTTGATGGACACATAATTTAGGATTCAAAGTTTTGAGATAAATATTATTTAGTCACAGAGTGCAATTGCACAAAATGACAATAATTTATTATTGACAGTTTAAAAATAAAATAAAACTTTTTGGGAGAGTTTGAAATTGGAATACTTTGCTCTGGTAAAGGGAATTTGCAGCCATTGAGATGATACAGAAATGAATCATATTTAAAGTATTAAAAAAACTCCCAAAACAAATATTGTCTTTATAAAATGGCCCAAAACGAGATTTTTTAAAATATTTTTTTATTGTAATTTGTAACCCCCAATTTTGATCTTGTCTCATCGCTGTAACTCCCCAAATGCTCAGGAGGCGAAGGTCGAGTCATGCGTCCTCTGAAACATGACCCGCGAAACCATGCTTCTTAACACCCGTCCGCTTTACCTGGAAGCCAGCCACACCAATGTGTCGGAGGAAACACTGTTCAACTGACGACCGAGGTCAGCCTGCAGGCGCCCGGTCCACCACAAGAGTGAGATGAGCCAAGTAAAGTCCCCCAGCCAAACCCGGACTACGATGGGCCAATTGTGCGCTGCCCTATTGGACTCCCGATCACGGATGGTTGTGATACAGCCCGGGATTGACCCGAGTCTGTAGTGACGCCACTCGGGAGGCCCCACCAAAACGTATTGTCCCGACTTTGAAGAATCCCTGAACTAATTCCCTGCTATTCTACAAAGTTTGCCATGAGGATGAGAGAAAATGTTGCAGTTTTAAAGATAGTTTTGTGAAATTGTCTTTACTTTTAAATCGCGCTATAACACGGATCTTCCGAAATACAGACTGCATTTTGCCCTAAGCTGTCAAAGGTCCAAGTAAACTATAATGTTGTTGTTGTTTTTCAGTGATGATGTGAAGTGACTAGACAGTGGCATTTATACCATTCTGATGATGTATTCTGTTTGTCTGTGTTGTCCTCCATGTCCTCTATAAAGAGTCTGAATGATTTGCCTTCACAATTAGCTTCCAGACACATATTAACAAATGCTTTTGTTTGTGCTGGTCTTATATTTTGTATTTATTCTGAGTGAAATGACTTATATAATTTGTTTATTTTTTTATCATTGTAGTGTTCCAGAACACAGCTCGGGGAAGGAAACGACATCTGAGCAGGTAACTGCCAAAATAAAGTTAACACCAACATAAAGTCTCTTAATAGGGCGTTGGGCCACCATGACCACGAGCCAGAACAGCTTGGCATAGATTCTACAAATGTCTGGAACTCTATTGGTGGAATCCGACACCATTTTCACACAAGTAATTCCATGTTGTTGATGGTGGTAGAAAACGGTGACTCAGGTGCTGCTCCAGAATTTCCCATAAGTGTTCAATTGTGTTGAGATCTGGTGGCTGAAACGGCCGTGGCATTAGGTTCACATCGTTTTCATGCTCATCAAACCATTCAGTGACCACTAGTGCGCTATGTATGGGTGCATCGTCATCCTAGCTGTCACGCCTGCTCCCACTCTCCCTCTCTGGCGTTCGAGGGTGCCAGACTGCCTTCATTACGCACACCTGTCACCTGTCACCGTCGTTACGCGCACCTGCGCTTCATCACCAGTCACCATCATGCGCATTTGTTGATTGACTTCCCTATTTCTGTCTGCTTCCTGGTGTGTTCCCTTTATCAGCATTGTTGTAGTTTCCCCTGTTCCTGTTCTGTTTCATGTCCGTTATTCATTAAATGTTCACTCCCTGTACCTGCTTCTTGTCCCCGGCGTCTGTCCTTACACATAGCTATGGTAGCCAAAAATAATGGCCAAAATAATGGCCTGCCCAGCATTTTATACATGACCCTAAGCATGATGGGATGTTCATTGCTTCATTAACTCAGGAACCACGCCTGTGCGGATGCTCCTGCTTTTAATATACTTTGTGTTTCCATTATTTTGGCAGTTCCCTGTACATTAATTGAAGAAAAGTTTCAAATCAAATGACACTGTGAGATTAAAATGAGGTTGATGGTTATTTTTGCACTTTTCACAATTCTTTGGCATTTTCTCCAGAGTGTATATAAAAGGATGTTTGTGATATATCTTGTTTCTGTTTCACCTCTTAAATGGTTGTAGAATCCACTAACAGAACTACACAGGTCTCAATTTGTTGATGGAAGGCCGTGTGATTCCCACCAACAGGTTCCACTTCGAAACAACAGGAATGATGAGAAGATAAAGAAAAAAAAGAGAAGTGTGAAGGATGTTCTTGCAGGTAAAAGCCATCGTTGCTATAGGCTGTGTTTGTTCTAATGAAATATTTTCTGCAACCATTACTATACGAGTTGATGCTTTCTTCTGTAAAATGTACTAAGTGTCTCCTTTCACCTGAAATCGCAGATGCTGAGTTTGTGGATAAGCACATGAGTGCACTAATCAAGAGAGTCACAATGGTGATGGCTATAGCAGATGACCTACTGGGAAAGAAAATGATCCAAGATGAAACATATTCGAATATCTATGCAGCCAAGACCAATGCGAAAAAAATGAGGAAGCTGTTTCAGGTTGTACGCTCAGGAGGGCTACCAATTAAATCAGCCTTCTACACAGCTCTCCAAACTAATGAACCTAGTCTTGTCAAGGACTTGGGTAAGAACAATAGATACTATTTTCACCATGTGATTACCCTAAAACATTGTGTGTCTTCTTGTGCATTTTGATATGATGTACAGTACAGATATTTTCCCATTCCTCTCCCAGAGGCAACAGAACCTTTCCCCTGATGACAGAACTGGCTTGGGCTTCAAGTGCTGGACAAAGGGCAGCAGGCAGTCTCACCGCCTGTGGAACTGCAGCGGAGTTACTATCCTCCTAATTCCCCTATGGGTGTTGGGGGACGTAACCAACTAGCTCTATCATCCTCTTTTGTTTTTGTGGCTTTATGCTAACTGAAATCTGTGCTCTTGCAATCTGCTATAGCCTGGTACTTTGTTTTTCTCAGAATGTTTTGTGTGTTTTTGTTTTAATCAAACCCATCTTTAGTGTTCTTACTGTATGTGTGAGGGGAAAGGGACAACACAAAAAATGGTTTCATCTGATGCAAGTTAAAACATGTAAATGCATAATACTTGAGGACAACAGAGGGACAAACAGGTTGAGTAGCATATATGCTTGTTAATTGATTTATGCATTATTTGAAATATTTGGTATATAATACAATCATGTTATGTGGAAAAGTTTGTCACAATTTATTTGACCAGAGGACAATATCAGTGGAAACAGTGCCATGAAGTAAAGGGCAACCCAAGATAAAATCTTGATCATGTATGTAACGTTTTGTTTTAGATGTGAACTTGATTATACCAATGAATTGTGTTTATCTCTGTTGTAGCTTAACTTCTGATTTTATTATGACGCCTGGTTTATTTCATCATTCATTCTGTTTGTTCAAAGTAATCTCTAAATCATCATTATATCTTCAACTAATTTTACATTGTATGTTTCTGAGTTGAATGTCGTATTGCCTAAATCTTTCCTCAATAAAACATTTTTTAGAAATAATATATTCAAGACTGATTTCTCTCACTGTTAGGTTCTAATTATCCCAGTAAGAACTCAACGGACACTATGAAAGCTTAAACCAAGTTTATTCATCCCAGAGGGTCGAACAGCTGAACCGACTAAGACACATTCCAATAGTGCTGGTGTAAGTAACCCAATTTGGGGTGGAACCTCCTCCTTCTCTCCAAACACTACATCTCTGTTGCTAGGCAGGAAATTAAGTGGCATGGGCAATAAACTGTTCCTTCTCCCTTAACATGACCTGAGCTGAACTCGGCCCCCTCCCTCACTAATCCACAGCTCTCCACCCATATCAGTGCCTGCCAAGATGTGATCGTCTTTCCTTCACTCAGTACTCAGTACAAAGCTTAATTGCCTCTACCATAAACATTCCTCCTACAGATAACCATTAACTTCTGGTGTAGACCTTCTCTAGACCATAGCGCTCAATATGATACCTGATAATTAACCCTATTTCAAGTTTTAGGAGTTAGATCCCAGAATCCATCAGTCCCCCGTTTTGAACATTTAACTCAATACTGTTCAACATTACATAAACTTGGAAATTACTTATTAATGGACAAACAATGATAATAAAACATGAACAAATAAATAAAATAAACATGACTAACATTCACTGAGGTTTACAAACTCAGAGACTTATGGCCTCTGTTCTACGATCACACCATACACAAACTTATTTCCATTTCTCATAGATGATAATAACGTGTCCACTGGAGCTGTCGACTTCTTCCATTTCAACTTTCTCCTTCTGGTTCCCAAGCGAGTGATAGCACAAGACTTGAAAAGCAGCAAGAAAGACGAAACATAACAGCATTAACAATGTGGTAAGCGATGCATAATTATATATGCATGAAAATCCAAAGTCTCATAACATGACAATTCCCTCTCTCTTCGCCTGCCTCTATGCTTCCAGGATACTTTTCTTCTGGATTCCACCCAGTCTTCCCTTTTCCAGCCACAGGCACCTAGAGGTGTTCCCAAGCCATGTCATTTTCACTCTGTTCCCCATCTCCTTCTTCCTCCATTATCACCTGATAGGCACGTCACCTGATAGGCAAGTGCATAGCCCTAATCAACGCTACATCATCTTGAGGTAACTCAGCACTGTATATGCTTTCACATCAATGCCTTCAGAATGTTGTCCAGTGTACAATTACCCCAACATATATCCTTTTATTCGATGCATTAACCAATAAAGCAACTAACCCAACCCAACAACAGAGGTTAAAGTAGCTCCCAGACCCAACCCATCTGCATGTCTATAATGGAATATACTCTCTCTCTCTTTAGCTCCGCTTCCTCTGTCATGGCGTCTTCAAGCTCAACCATTATGCAGCTGGAACTCACTTCACGTGAGAACTATGAACCCACTGAGGAGAGACATGACGATCTTTCCCACTGCAGGTGCTGTGTGGACCAGACCAACGCTGTCACACCACCCCCGCCTGGTGTATCTTGATGTACACTCAATCTCCAGGATTCAGCCCGTGTCCTCGGTTATCTTCTGCTCCTCATGTGCCGCTTCCACACGGGAATATACACACTGCATTGTTCATTTCCTGACGACAGGACAAGAAATTGTTCTTAACTGACTTGCCTAGTTAAATAAAGGATAAATAAATAAAAAATAAAAATAGACTCTCCCCCTTATTGCAAGATCACTAATTTATGACATGTGAATAATAATCCCCGGTTTTCACATTGGTCTCCCAGTTACCAGCTACCAAGCCATGTGGCATGAATCCTCATAAAATGATATTCCAACAATGCTACTAAAGTAACCCCTGCTACTACTGACACTGCCCATGACACATACCTCAAGATCCCACATTTGCGGCATAGTCCAGTTCCATGCTGTTACTATAGCTTCCTTCAATTACTCCTTCAGGGACCTACAGCGACTGTCGTGAGAACAACTACTGCATGGTATCTGTCAAGTGTTCACTGGCTGTTAAAATGGGAAAGAGATGAACCTCTCTGGAATATTCGGGACGGTAGCGTCCCACCCCACCAACAGCCAGTGAAAGTGCAGGGCGCCAAATTCAAAACAACAAATATCTCATAATTAAAATTCCTCAAGCATACAAGTATTTTACACTATTTTAAAGATAAAATTATCCTTAATCCAGCCACAGTGTTTGATTTCAAAAAGGCTTTACAGTGAATGCACCACAAACGATTATGTTAGGTCACCACCAAGTCACAGAAAAACACAGCCATTTTTCCAGCCAAAGAGAGGAGTCACAAAAAGACGAAATATAGATCAAATTAATCACTAACCTTTGATGATCTTCATCAGATGACACTCATAGGACTTCATGTTACACAATACATGTATGTTTTGTTCGATAAAGTGCATATTTATATCCAAAAATCAAATTTTACATTGCTGTGTTATGTTCAGTAGTTCCAAAACATGCAGTGATTTTGCAGAGAGCCACATCAATTTACAGAAATACTCATAATAAACATTGATAAGAGATACAACTATTATACATGGAACTTTAGATAAACTTCTCCTTAATGCAACCGCTGTGTCAGATTTAAAAAAAAAAAAAAAATGTTGGAGTCAACAGAAGTCAGAAATAACATTATAAATATTCACTTACCTTTGATTATCTTCATCAGAATGCACTCCCAGGAATCCCAGTTCCACAATAAATGTTTGATTTAACGATAAAGTTCATCTATGTCCAAATAGCGTTTAGTAAACAAATCCAAACGCGCGTGCAGGTCCAGCCGAACGTCGGACGAAAAGTTCAAAAAGTTATATTAAAGGTCGTAGAAACATGTCAAACTTAGTATAGAATCAATCTTTGTGATGTTTTTTTTATCATAAATCTTCAATAATGTTCCAACCGGAGAATTCCTATGTCTTCAGAAAAGCAAAGGAACGCAGCTACCTCTCATGTTAAATGCGTGTGACCATTGTGTGGCTCTCTGCCATACCTCCGACTCATTCCCCTCTCATTCGGCCCCACTTCACAGTAAAAGCCTCAAACAAGTTTCTAAAGACGGTTAACATCTAGTGGAAGCCTTAGGAAGTACAACATAACCAATATCCCACTGTATCTTTAATAGGGGCTCAGTTAAAAAACTACAAGCCTCAGATTTTTAACTTCCTGTTTGGATGTTTTTCTCAGGTTTTTGCCTGCCATATGAGTTCTGTTCTACTCACACACATCATTCAAACAGTTTTCTATACAAATATATTAATAATATGCATATATTATCAACTGGGACTGAGGAGCAGGCAGTTTACTCTGGGCACCTCTGGGCACCTTATTCAGCCAAGCTCCTCAATACTGCCCCCAGCCATAAAACGTTAATTCTGCTTAGTACTGTTTGTGAGGGAGCAGGGACTATTTGGAATATCTAAAAGAAGACCAACATGCACTGCAGAGGCCAGCAAGATGAGTACTTGTGGATAGGAGTAATCCACTAACTGCTCTCCCCAAGAACACATTCTCTGGGAACATTCGAACGAGAGATAATGAAACCCCTTCCTCTTCTGGAAAAGACAGTGTACATTTCGTTGGCATTCATTATGCTTCATCTTAATCAGCAATCCAAAAGTACTAATTATAAACCAAACATGATAATGTTAAATCCACTGTCTTTACTCCAATCATTAAACGTTTGTTTTAAATCCACCCCATCGTTTATTTAGCATGAACTAGCCTTAGACATGGCGACATTAACCGGACAACCAAGTTCATGAACTAAAAAAAATGTCAAGTTAATTTTAGGTTTGGTAACCCCTATCCTAATTCCTTGTGACCCCACTCCCTTTCGTTCATTTTATACATCTATTTCAGAATTTGACAAAATGTAAATCTATTTAATAAGAAAATGTCTCATGAGATTAGAAACCCCCAAGTTGTCTGAGTTTGTAGAGTTTATCAAGATCATTTTAATTTGTTACTGTAATGATGAGTCGGAAGGAGGTGCAGGTGAAACGTTTTAATAAAATAAAGAATTCTTAGTTGCAACCCCTTGATGGCGGTTGGGACTGGCCATGACCTTACTGCATCTACCTTCTTGTCCTCCATCATCACTCCCTGCGGGCTGATTTGGTAGCCCAAGAGGAGACAGCCCTCTGGTGGAATTGGCACTTCTCCGCCTTGACGAACAGGTGGTTAGCCAAGAGGCGTTCCAGGACTGCTCGATCGTGAGTGATGCTATCTTCCAGGTTGGTCGAGAATATCAGGATGTCATCAATGTACACAATCACCTGATGTCCGAGCATGTCCTTGAACACCTCGTTGACGAACGCCTGGAACACTGAAGGAGCATTGGCTAAGCCAAAGGGCATAACCAAGTCCTCGTAGTGACCAGACATTGTGCTGAATGCCGTCTTCCACTCATCCCCCTCCCAGATGGAATGAGATTGTAGGCACTCCGCAGGTCCAGTTTGGTGAAGAACCAGGCCAAGCGGAGCTGCTTGATGGCTGACGACACCAGCGAGAGAGGGTACCGATATTTTGTGGTGATGTCATTGAGTCCACAGTAATCGATACAAGGCCATAATCCTCCCTCCTTCTTGGCCACGAAGAAGAAACCAGCCGATGCAGGGGACGTGGATCTGCGGATGAAACCCTGTTGGTGCGCCTTTTGAATGTAGTCCTCCATGGCCTGGGTCTCAGCCACCGACAGAGGGTAGATGCGTCTGCGCGGAGGTGTAGCACCGAAAAACAGGTCAATGGCACAGTCCCAGGGGGGGATGAAGAGGGAGACAGGTAGCGCGGGTCTAGGAGAATACCTCCCTTAGATCCTGATATTCCTCTGGGATGTTGGGCTGGAGGGCAACCACAAGACTCTCAACCGATCTGGCACCACAGGGACAGGAAAGCAGGTCTTCCGGCATTCAGGTGACCAGTCAGTGATTCTCATCCTGAACCATGAGATGGTAGGGTTGTGGCTTTGAAGCCAAGGTAGGCCGAGGATGATCTTGTGAACTGGTGTACTGATGATGAAGAAGGGGATGTTTTCCTGGTGATTGGGCTCCACGGTGAAGGTGAGTGGTTGGGTGATGTGTGTGATGGTTCTGGATCCTAGAGGCCGACAGTCAAGACCTTGAAGTGGAAAAGGAGAGGAGAGGGGGTAGGTAGTAATATTGAGAGAGGAGGCAAGGGTCTGATTCATAAAGTTCCCTGCGGCGCCTGAATCCACTAAAGCTGTAGCCACAGGGCATGAGGGACAGTCAGCCAGAGTGATGGGTACTACAAAAAGTCTAACAGGAAGAGCAGTAGATAGAATACTCAGTCCTTGTCCGGGGGATGTAACATCACGTGACCGTTCCTCTGCTCTAGTGAATTCCGGATTCTAAACTAACGGACACCGCTGGCGCTTGTACCCTCCCTGGTCATAGTACAGACAGAGCCCCAGCTGTATCCGTCTGTGTCGTTCTGCTGCGGGGAGACATGTGGGCTCCTACCTCCATGGGTTCAGGCTCTTATTCTGAACACTCGCTGAATGAGGGAGAGAAGCGATGGAGATGCCGACGTTCCCGGAGGTTATCCAGACAGATGGCCATTGCAATGAGTGCGTCCAGGTTTGTCATCTTGGCCGGCCAGTTCCATCTGGACCTCCTCACGCAGACCTCCTCTAAATAACTTGCTGAACGCCGGCTCATTCCATCCACTGGAAGCTGCTACTGTCCGGAAGGTAAGCATATACTCAGCAGCCGCCTGATTCCCCTGCTGGATCTGAAGCAGACGCTTACCTCCCTCTCTGCGGGATGATCGAAAATACATTTAAACAGAGCCATGAACTCCTCATAAGACTTGGGCTCCTCCTCTCCTCTCTCCCAGACGGCCGTAGCTCATTCCAATGCCCGCCCTGTCAGCAGAGAAATAACCGTGGCAACATTAGACCTCTCAGTGGTGGGAGCTCCCATCTGATGTGTAAAATAGAGGGAGCACTGAAGGAGGAAGCCACGGCATTTGGATGTTGTCTCGTCATATTTCTCTGGGAGGGTTAGACGGGCATCGCTGACCTGAGCGGGTTGCTGAATGGGCTGGGGTACTGACTCATTGAGTAGACTGGCTCTAGAATATCCTCCCCTGTTGGTTGTAGACTATGGAGAACATCTTCCATGGCCTTCCCCAGTTGAACCAGCTGATCATGGTGTTGACAAAGAAGGTCATCTTGTTCATTGATCGTCTGGGAGATGTCCGGTTGTCCTGCTGCTTCCATATTTTGAGTTGGTATTCTGTAAGGATGGGGCGGTGAGTCGGAAGCAGGTGAAACACGACACTAACGTAAGGCAGTATGTAGATACACAAAAACATCAAAAGTAATCTGCGATATTTGATCCCGGGGATCTATTAAAAAGTTGTGTATGACTTGGTCTCCTTCGTCTTCCTTCACATAGAAACTGTAATCTCTATGAACCACTATCGCTCATACCACAAGCTCTCCTCTCACTGTGTACCACGTGGGCCTGTGCGTCAGCCAGGCTACAAGAAGACTGCTTTGAGATAAGGATGTTATAGCTACTGCACAGTGGTGAGTTACATTGGTTTTCATTGTCAATGTTTTCTCTGTAAATCCTCTCATAGACACTGCTTTCAGATATTCCAGATATCTCAGTCATGTTTGTTTGTGAAACGCAGCTACATTTCTGTGTGTGGGATCTTCTAATCTAAAGGATCTCCAAAGAGTTTGGCCTTGAAGTTTCTCAGCAAAACACATTGATGCATTAAAACGGCACTTGAGATTGACAAAAGCCTTGAAAAGTTCAGCACCATGACCAGAGGGAGAGAGTCCTCTAAACCCTTCAACTGAAAAAACTATATTTGAAATAATTATATTTTACATGGCTACTATCTATGTGACTACCAGCAGGGTCATTTGACATCAGAAAGGCTTCTATAGCAAAGTCTAAACCTAGGCATCACAGAAAGATTATGTAAACAGGGAAGGATACTTTTGTGTGTGTGTGTGTGTGTGTGTGTGTGTGTGTGTGTGTGTGTGTGTGTGTGTGTGTGTGTGTGTGTGTGTGTGTGTGTGTGTGTGTGTGTGTGTGTGTGTGTGTGTGTGTGTGTGTGTGTGTGTGTGTAAGCAAGAAAGAGAAAAGGGCCGTTATAAAGGCATGTCCATTTCTCAGGATCAGTAGAAGAGTGTTCACTTCTCTTCCTTTATGGGAAACAATGACCTCTATCTCTGAGGTGTGTCTGTATCTGGAAAAACCGCAAGTGTGTTTTACTGCAGTGCACACAACCCTCATTGTCTTACGTCAGATAGCGCCATGACTACGTTGAGTGACACCACCTGACCATCCACACCCCTGACTAACAGTGTCAGAGATGTGAAGTATAGGAGACAGTTGGAGATGTGAAGTATAGGAGACAGTAAGAGATGTGAAGTATAGGAGACAGTAAGAGATGTGAAGTATAGGAGACAGTTGGAGATGTGAAGTATAGGAGACAGTAAGAGATGTGAAGTATAGTAGACAGTAAGAGATGTGAAGTATAGGAGACAGTAAGAGGTGTGAAGTATAGGAGACAGTAAGAGATGTGAAGTATAGGAGACAGTTGGAGATGTGAAGTATAGGAGACAGAAAGAGATGTGAAGTATAGGAGACAGTAAGAGATGTGAAGTATAGGAGACAGTAAGATATGTGATGTATAGGAGACAGTAAGATATCTGAAATATTGGAGACAGTCAGAGATGTGAAGTATAGGAGACAGTAAGAGCCACTTATGTGCAGTCAGTAGGGGGCAGCACTGTTCTCTACTGTACCTGTTAGTGGGAGGGCTCTTTGGCTTCTTCTGTACTTTCCTGGCTTGTTCTGGAGACTCACCCACCCTGAGAGAACAGAACCATACACATCAGAATAAGTATGCTTTTATCTCAATTATTATCTCAATCAGCCAATTGTGTCAATAGTTCAGTCTGTATTTTATTGAATCATTTGCACATAAAAAAGGCAATACAATTTGAAGATGAGAATTTAAACACAAAATCAATGTAAGTGGAGGAGAGGTAAATTACTAAAACACACAAAGGTTTTTGTAAAGCACCTCCCTATTTGAAATAGTAATGGAAAAAATAGTCATATTTCCCAATGCTTCAACCCAATGACATCTACCAAGGTGATGGTTTGTGTGTGTTAGTGAGAGGTTGCCTGGGCAGCTGTGTTTTGCACTGGGTGAAAGTTGATTGCATTTGTTTTGGAACCGGGCTGCCTCCCGGGAGTGAGTCAGGTTCACAGTTCAAAGCCCATGGTGAAGTGAGGTAATCAAGCATGTGGAGTGACGAGTAGGCTTGTGTATTCACAGACGAAAGTAATTGCTTTCGATCAAAATGCTTTTGTCCGCATTCCCAATGAAAACTAATTTAAAATGTAAACACATTTTATGGAAGAGATGTATGTTTCTGGACGATGCACAATGCTGCCTTGTTGACGACATGAACGAGTGACACAGATTACTGTTGGATTTGAGGAGGCTTTTGTCCGTTCATGTCACGGGCCATAGACCGGTGCCCCACAGCTCGCCCATGATGAGTGCGCAACTCAGAGGCTAAAGGCTGTGTTGTTATGATTATGTACGGTCAGATATATATTCCTAGTAAATGTCTACACATCCTTGCACAGTCTTTACATTTTAATGCCTTAAAATTAAATATTAGAAAAAATGTCAGAAAATATATATGAATATGTGTTGAACGCATAAAGTTTTCACACTCCAGAGTAAATACCTGGTGGAAGCACCTTGGGCAGCCATCTCAGGGTTAGGTTTTCAGAAGACTGAGGAAGGTTTTACTCTAACTTTTTACCTGGTTTTTGCTCCTTTTCTTTTGATCCTGACACACTCTGCAATCCCTCCCTTCCCGTGACAAGCATAGCCATAACATGATGCTGCCACCACAATACTTGAACATACAGAGAACACCTGAAATGTTTAATTTAGGCCCAAAAGTTAATTGATTTGACATGTTGCCTTGCAGTGTTTACATTTACATTTGACATTTTAATAATTTTGCAGATGCTGTTATCCAGAGCAAATTACAGTTAGTGGATTCATCTTAAGATGGCTAGTTGAGACAACCACATATCTCAGTCATAGTAAGTCAAAATGTTCCTCAATAAAGAAGATATCAGCAAAGTCAGTTACAGTAAAAAAGTCAAGTGCGAGTGTTAGATGAAGAAAGGCAAGGGTGTTAGTTATTATCATTATTTCTATCATATATATTTTGTTAATGGGGGGGTGAGGGGGAGGGTGTTGTGGGATTATTTTAAATAAAATTGTCAATTGCCCACATGTTATTAAATATCAGAATAAAAATACATTTTCCAGAATTCATTAGATCAAACACTTCTGAATGGAAGGGAACAACCTAACATCTAATGACAAAACAATTGTCTTTGAGTTCAAACGAGACGTATCTTTCTTGTCTGAGTTGAATTTATTTGAAATGCTTTTAATTCAGTTCTACTTCCTTCATTTCAAATGCATTTCAAATTCTGCTGGCTGTGTGGTGTGACAAATTCAAATGTTCAATTCATGGGATAAATTGAACTAAATTCAGGAATTTAGAATCAACCCCAAACCTGGCTCAAACGAGTGCAGTCTCCTGTCTCCTCCATCAACCAGTTAGTGGAGGCAGAACTTTTAGACCAATTTCTCTTTGCATTGTATAACAAACTGAGATAGAATCTGCTTGTTGGCTGCTGATCAGACTTAAGCGAGCACCTCTGTGCTGCTGACATTGATGTAACTTGTTGAATATATTTGTAATTGATGATACTGTTGTTGTTTTTAATTGCAGTGAGTATGATTGGTCAATCTTGGCTATGTGCCATCTCACTGTCTAAGAGGACCACAATGGAAAGAAGCCTTATTGTGTTATTGTGTATTTTATGTGGTAGGCTTGTGTGGCCTACCACTTCGCAGCTGAGCCGTTGTTGCTCCCAGACGGTTTTCCACTTCACAATAACAGCACTTACGGCTGACCGGGGCAGCTCTAGCAGGGCAGACATTTGACAAACTGACTTGTTGGAGAGGTGGCATCCTATGACAGTGCCACTTTGAAAGTCACTGAGCTCATCAGTAAAGCTGTTCTACTGCCAATGTTTTAATGGACATTGCATGGCTGTATGTTCGATCTTATACACCTTCCAGAAACAGGTGTGGCTGAAATAGCCTAATCCATTCATTTGAAGGGGTGTCCACAAAATGTTGTATAGTGTACACAAAACATTATTCTAGAAATGGAAACACAACAGGGATTACCAACAATTGGTAACCACACACATACAAGTACATGTACAACAACATGCGCACGCACGCACACACACACACACACACACACACACACACACACACACACACACACACACACACACACACACACACACACACACACACACACACACACACACACACACACACACACACACACACACACACACACACACACACACACACACACACCTGACTGAGCCTTCCCCAGGGCTTGCTGGCCTCCCAGGTGGACACCACAGGTAGACAGGAGGCTGCATGGAGAGAGAGGGAGCACTGGAGCTCAGTGGAGAGGAGAAACCTGGAGAGAGAGAGGGGAAAGAAACCTTTTACACATTACATTCACACAGAAACAGGTAAATAAACAATAAAAATGTACTTGCCAAGATGTCTTAATTAGTTTAAGCACTATTGCTCAATCACAGTAATATACTGAGCAAGGTCATTCTATTGCGCACTCATCATGGGCGAGCTGTGGGGCTTCGGTCTATGGCCCGTGACATGAACGGACAAAAGCCTCCTTTAAAATGGTGTAAAATACTTGTATGTTTGAGGAATTTTAATTATGGGATTTCTGTTGTTTTGAATTTGGTGCCCTGCAGTTTCACTGGCTGTTGACGAGGGGGGACGCTACCGTCCCACATACCCTAGAGAGGTTAATGTCTATGATGAAATAAAATGGTGCCATGAGAATTCACTATGAGATTGCTTCATCAGCTTAGAGATATCTGATTGATTGATTAATTGATTGGCTTTATTAGATAATTAAAAGTAGGAGGCTGCGCCCGCTAGAGACTACATTATGTTACTAAACACTATCAAGCATAAAAACACACAAAAACAAAAACAAGCCCTAATGGCTTCTTTCCATTGTGGTCCTCTTAGACTGTGAGATGGCAAGTTGGCAAGATTGACCCATCATACTCAATGCAATTAAAAACAACAACAGTATCATCAATCACAAAGCTATACAACAAGTTACATCAATATCAAGAGTTTGTTATACAATGCAAAGAGGGATTATGTTTTAAAGTTCTGCCTCCATCCAGTGGTTGATGATTGACGAAGGAGACAGGAGACAGGGTTCGTTCGAGCCAGGGTTGGGGTTGATTCTGGATTCCTGAATTTAATTCAATTATACCCATGAATGAAAATTTGAATTAGACACACCCCACAGAAAGTAGAATTGAATTAAAAGCAATTCAAATGAATTCAACTGAGACAAGAACGATAAGTCTCATTCCTTTTCTTTTGTATGTGAATACACAGAATCCTACTTGATACTCCACATGCTTACGTTTTTTTTTGAGCCGACTTCGCCATGGGCTTTCAACGGGGAACCTGGCTCACACCTGGGAGGCAGCCCAGTTCCAAAACAACTGCAATCAACTTTCACCCAGTGCAAAACACAGCTGCCCAGGCAACCTCTCACTAACACACACAAACCATCACCTTGGTAGATGTGATTGGGTTGAAGCATGGGGAAATATTACTATTTTTTCTACTATTTGAAATAGGGAGGTGCTTTACAAAACCTTAGGGTGTTTGTTTTTTTACCTCTCCTCCACTTGTACATTTATTTTGTCTTTTAATTCTCATCTTCGTATTGTCTTTTTTATGTCCAAATTAATCAATAAAATACAGACAGAATTGTTGACACAATAAATGAATATACTACAACAATGGTTCCTCTGTATGTCCCAGAAATGTAAAGCCATCTTGGCAGGGTAAATTGTTTATTGCCTATTTACCTGTTTCTGCGTGAATGTAATGTGTAAAAGGCCTCACTCTCTCTCCAGGTTTCTCCTCTCCACTGAGCTCCAGTGCTCCATCTCCCTCCATGCAGCCTGTCTAAGGGCTTAGAGGACTCTCTCCCTTTGGCTCATGGTGCTGAACTTTTCAAGGCTTTGCTCAATCTCTGCTCTGTGTGAAGTCTGTAACATTTTAAAGTGGTTTGTGTGTGGTGTGTGCCGTTTTTAAATCATCAATGTGTTTTGTTGAGAAACGTCAAGGCCAAATGACAGAACATTTACTATTGAAAGCACTATTTGCATGTTTATATTACACTGTACCAATAGAACCATGCTTTGGTTTCAGATGGGCTGCATGTTGGAGCTGTCGCTGACAGACAAACCTATGTCTTTGGAGATCCTTTAGATTAGAATATCTCACACACAGAAATGTAGCTGCCTTTCACATATAAACATGACTGAGATATCTGGAATATCTGAATGCTGCCAGTGTCTATGAGAGGATTTACAGAGAAAACGTTTAACAATGAAAACCAAAGTAACTCACCAGTGTGCAGTAACTATAACATCCTTTTCTCAAAGCAGTCTTCTTGTAGCCTGACTGACACGCAGGCCCCCGTGGTACACAGTGAGAGGAGAGCTTGTGGTATGAGCGTGTTAGCCAGGCAAATCTTCTTGCAATTCTGGGGCATTTCATGAACCAGTGCAGCCAAAATGAACATGTAATTAACGTGTCATTCTGGGAGAGACTTTGATACTGACCCGGAGTCATTTTCTAGGGGGATTTGTATATTAATAACTGACTCATTGATCTGCTTAAGCAGCACTACGTCACCATACATAGCCTTATGTAGCAGTGAAGGATTTCTGGTGTTGTTGTTGTATACAGATCGTCATTGCTGACTTTTTGTTGTAATTTGTTTGTTTAACACAATACAGTTTATAGGCCTATGCATGATGTATTTATTGCAGAATCACCGTATTAAATGTTGATATTTAAATTGACTGTGTAGTATTCATGTGAGATATATATTATTTCTATGGGACTTTTAACATTTATTTTTATTGAGGAAAAAATGAAACAATGAGACATTCAACTCAGAAACATACAATGTAAAATTAGTTGAAGATATAATGATGATTTAGAGATTACTTTGAACAAACAGAATGAATGATGAAATAAACCAGGCGTCATAATAAAATCAGAAGTTAAGCTACAACAGAGATAAACACAATTCATTGGTATAATCAAGTTCACATCTAAAACAAAACGTTACATACATGATCAATATTTTATCTTGGGTTGCCCTTTACTTCATGGCACTGTTTCCACTGGTATTGTCCTCTGGTCAAATAAATTGTGACAAACTTTTCATGATTGTATTATACACCAAATATTTAAAATAATGCATAAATCAATTAACAAGCATATATGCTACTCAACCTGTTTGTCCCTCTGTTGTCCTCAAGTATTTATGCATGCACAAGTTTTTTTAACTAACATCATATTTAACCAGTTTTGTGTTGTAATTTTCCCTTACACATACAGTAAGAACACTAAAGATGGGTTTGATAAAAACAAAACACACAAAACATTCTGAGGAAAACAAAGTACCAGGCTATAGCAGATTGCAAGAGCGCATATTTCAGTTAGCATAAAGCCACAACAACAAAAGAGGATGATAGAGCTAGTTGATTATATCCCCCGACACCTATAGGGGCATTAGGAGGATAGTAACTCCGCTGCTGTCCCACAGCCGGTGAGACTGCCTGCTGCCCTTTGTCCAGCACTTGAGGACCAACCCAAGCCAGGTCTGTCTTCAGGGGGAAGCTTAAAATGGGAGAAGAATGTGAAAATATATGATGTGTACTGTACATCACAATGCACACTATGTGTTAGGGTAATCACAGGGTGTAAATAGTATCTATTGTTCTTACCCAAGTCCTTGACAAGATTAGGTTCATTCGTTTGGAGAGCTGTGTAGAAGGCTGATTTAATCAGTGGTCCTCCTGAGCGTAGAGCCTTGTACATAACTCTCATTTTTTTCTCACTGGTCTCGGCTACATCAATAATCGAATACATTTCATCTTGGATCATGTCCTCTCCCAGTAGGTCATCTGCTATAGCCATTACCATTGTGACTCTCTTGATTAGTGCACTCATGTGCTTATCCACAAACGCAGCATCTGGGATTTCAGTTGAAAGAGCCACTTAGTACAGTGTTCAGAAGAAAGCATCAACTCGTATAGTAATGGTTGCAGAAAATATTTAATTAGAACAAACACAGCCTATAGCAAGGATGGCTTTTACCTGCATGAACATCCTTCACACTTCTCTTTTTCTTCTCATTATTCCTGTTGTTTCGAAGTGGAACCTGTTGGTGGGAATCACACGGCCTTCCATCAACAAATTGAGACCTGTGTAGTCCTGTTAGTGGATTCTACAACCATTTAAGAGGTGAAACAGAAACAAGATATATCACAAACATCCTTTTATATACACTCTGGGGAAAAGTTTTGTATCGCAAAATAATTGTGCAATGTGCAAAATGACCATCAACCTCACTCTAATCTCACAGTGTGATTTGATTTTAAACTTTTCTTCAACTAATGTACAGGTAACTGTCAAAATAATGGAAACAAAGTATTTTGAAAGCAGGAGCTTCCACACAGGTGTGATTCCTGAGTTAGTTAAGTAATGAATATCCCATCATGCTTAGGGGCATGTATAAAATGCTGGGCAGGCCATTATATTTTTCTTCGCACATATTTTTTTATATTTTTCTTAACCTCAACTTCAACATACTCTCCTGCAATCCGCCTCACCCAATGTGGAATGATTCTGCAATTTTCTTTACTTTTGAACCGGAACCCCCAATAGAAGCTAGCCAGCTAAGTAGCTAGTAGTCAGCTAGCCACTGCTAGCGGTCATCAGCTAACTCTAGCCAGTCTGCACAGCGCGACTCAAACCAGAGCAAATTGGACTTATTTATCTCCATATCTCCGGATTCCTACCGCAAGCTCTGAACCTTTTCACCTGGATCATCGCAGCTATCTAGCTGCTATCTGATTGGCTTCTCCTGGCTAACGTCTCTGTCCCGAAGCAACCACCAACTAGCCTGGAGCTAGCCTATGCTAGGCCCATCTCCCGGCTAGCTGAAGAGGTCCATCAGCTACTCCTTGGGCTACAATACCTATTTTACCAATTGGCCTGGACCACTTTTATTGCCGATACGGAGCCCCGTCGATCCTTCACGAATGGACTACAGACATAATCCGCCTGAGAGGGATTTCAACTGGCTCTCCCATCGCGACGTCCCCATCTGCTAGCCTGTGAATGCCCATCTGCTAGCCTGCTAGCCGCGGCCCGCTATCTGTCTGGAGCTCACCGGACTGTTAGCTGAAGAATTCCAGCAGCCAATTATTTTCCGTTTTTATATTTATTTATTTTTTATTAAAACAATTTTTTGGGGGGGCTACAATACCTATTTTGTCAATTGGCCTGGACCCTTTTACTACACGGAGCCCTGCTGATCCATCAAGACTGATCTGCCGACGTAACCGCACGAAGGGGCTACAACTGAGTAATTCCATCGCAACGTCCCTCTAATGCCCTTCTGTTTGCCTGCTATCCCCGGCCTGCTAGCTGTCTGAATCGCAGTATCTCCAGCTCGCCCAGCTACTCACTGGACCCAATGATCACTCGGCCACGCATGCCTCTCCCTAATGTCAATATGCCTTGTCCATTGCTGTTTTGGTTTGTAATTATTGCCTTATTTCATTGTAGAGCCTATACAAAAATGAAATTAATTAATTTAAAAAATCCTACAATGTGATTTTCTGGATTTTCTTTTCTCATTTTGTCTGTCATAGTTGAAGTGTACCTATGATGAAAATTACAGGCCTCTCTCATCTTTTTAAGTTGGAGAACTTGCACAATTGGTGGCTGACTAAATACTTTTTTGCCCCACTGTATCCTACCCTGCCTTTCTAAGGTCTTCAAATGCCAAGTTAACAAACAGATCACCGACCATTTAGAATCCCACCGTACCTTCTCCACTACGCAATTTGGTTTCTGAGCTGGTCATGTGTGCACCTCAGCCACGCTCAAGGTCCTAAACGATATCATAAGAGACAATACTGTGCAGCTGTTTTCCTCGACCTGGCCAAGGCTTTCGACTCTGTCAGTCACCACATTCTTATTGGCAGACTCAACAGCCTTGGTTTCTCAAATGACTGCCTTGCCTGGTTCACCAACTACTTCTCCGACACAGTTCACTGTGTCAAACCGGGGGGCCTGTTGTCCGGACCTCTGGCAGTCTCTATGGGGGTGCCACAGGGTTTAATTCTCAGGCCGACTCTTTTCTCTGTATACATCAATGTTGTCGCTCTTGCTTCTGGGGATTCTCGGATCCACCTCTACGCAGACGACACTATTTTGTATACTTCTGGCCCTTCTTTGGACACTGTGTTAACTAACCTCCAGACGAGCTTCAATGCCATACAACACTCCTTCCGTGGCTTCCATCTGCTCTTAAATGCAAGTAAAACTAAATGCATGCTCTTCAACCGATCACTGCCCACACCTGCCCGCCTGTCCAGCATCACTACTCTGGACGGTTCTGATTTAGAATATGTGGACAACTACAAATACCTAGGTGTCTGGTTAGACTGTAAACTCTCCTTCCAGACTCACATTAAACATCTCCAATCCAAAATTAAATCTAGATTCGGCATCCTATTTCACAAACAAAGCATCCTTCACTCATGCTGCCAAACATACCCTTGTAAAACTGACTATCCTACCGATCCTTGACTTCAGCGATGCCATTTACAAAATAGCCTCCAACACTTCTCAGCAAATTGGATCTAGTCTATCACAGTGCCATCCATTTTGTCACCAAGCCCCATATACTACCCACCACTGCAACCTGTATGATCTTGTTGGCTAGCCCTCGCTTCATATTCGGCACCAAAACCCACTGGCTCCAGGTCATCTATAAGTCTTTGATAGCTTTGCTAGCTCACAGCTCACTGGTTACCATAGCAGCACCCACCTGTAGCACGTGCTCCAGCTGTTATATCTCACTGGTCACCCCCAAAGCCAATTCCTCATTTGGCTGCATTTCCTTCCAGTTCTCTGCTGCCAATGACTGGAACTAACTGCAAAAATCACTGAAGCTGGAGACTCATATCTCCCTCACTAACTTTAAGCCCCAGCTGTCAACGCAGCTCACAGATCACTGCACCTGTACATAGCCCATTTGCAAATATCCCATCCAACTACCTTCTCCCCCATTCTGTTATTTATTTTGCTCCTTTGCACCACAATATCTCTACTTGCACCTCAGCTTCAATGCCATACAACACTCCTTCCGTGGCCTCCAACTGCTCTTAAACGCTAGTAAAACTGCCTGCACCCGCACACCCGACTAGCATCACCACCCTGGATGGTTTCCGACCTAGAATACGTGGACATCTATAAGTACCTAGGTGTCTGGCTAGACTGTAAACTCTCCATCCAGACTCATATCAAACATCTACAATCTAAAATCAAATCTAGAGTCAGCTTTCTATTTCGCAACTAAGCTTCCTTCACTCACGCCGCCAAACTTGCCCTGGTAAAACTGACTATCCTACCGATCCTCGACTTCGGCGATGTCATCTACAAAATAGCTTCCAATACTCTACTCAGCAAACTGGATGCAGTTTATCACAGTGCCATCCGTTTTGTTACTAAAGCACCTTATACCACCCACCACTGCGACCTGTATGCTCTAGTCGGCTGGCCCTTGCTACATATTCGTCGCCAGACCCACTGGCTCCAGGTCATCTACAAGTCCATGCTAGGTAAAGCTCCGCCTTATCTCAGTTCACTGGTCACGATGGAAACACCCACCCGTAGCACGCGCTCCAGCAGGTGTATCTCACTGATCATCCCTAAAGTCAACACCTCATTTGGCCGCCTTTCCTTCCAGTTCTCTGCTGCCTGTGACTGGAACGAATTGCAAAAAACACTGAAGTTGGTGACTTTTATCTCCCTCACCAACTTTAAACATCTGCTATCTGAGCAGCTAACCGATCGCTGCAGCTGTACATAGTCCATCGGGAAATAGCCCATCCAATTCACCTACCTCATCCCCATACTGTTTTTATTTATTTACTTTTCTGATCTTTTGCACCCCAGTATCTCTACCTGCACATGACCATCTGATCATTTATCACTCCAGTGTTAATCCGCTAAATTGTAATTATTTGCCTACCTCATGCCTTTTGCACACAATGTATATAGACTCTTTCTTTTTTCTACTGTGTTATTGACTTGTTTATTGTTTACTCCATGTGTAACTTTGTGTTTTGTTTGTTCACACTGCTATGCTTTATCTTGGCCAGCTCGCAGTTGTAAATGAGAACTTGTTTTCAACTTGCCTACCTGGTTAAATAAAGGTGAAATAAAATAAAGATATTACAAATTATTTTCACCATTATTTTCGGCTACCATAGCTATGCCCCCCCGTAGGATGACAATGCTCCCATCCATAGGACACGAGTGGTTACTGAATGGTTTGATGAGCATGAAAACAATGTGAGCCGTAAGCCACGGCTGTTTACGTCACCAGATCTCAACCCAATTGAACACTTCTGGGAGATTTTGGAGGGATGCCTGAGTCTACGTTTTCTACCACCATCAACAAAACACCAATTTATGGAATCTTTTGTTTGAAAATGGTGTCGGATTCCACCAATAGAGTTCCAGACACTTGTAGAATCTATGCCAAGCTGTTCTGGCTCGTGGTCATGGTGGCCCAACGCCCTATTAAGAGACTTTATGTTGGTGTTAACTTTATTTTGGCAGTTACCTGCTCAGATGTCGTTTCCTTCCCCGAGCTGTGTTCTGGAACACTACAATGATAAAAAAAAAGAAGTTCTGTAAGTAATTGAATTCAGAATAAATACTAAATAAAAGACCAGCACAAACAAAAGTATTTGTTGATATGTGTCTGTAAGCTAATTGTAAAGGCAAATCATTCAGAGTCTTTATAGAGGACATGGAGGACAACACAGACATACAGAATACATCATCAGAATGGTATAAATGCCACTGTCTAGTCACTTCACATCATCACTGAAAAACAACAACAACATTATAGTTGACTTGGTCCTTTGACAGCTTAGGGCAAAATTCAATCTGTATTTCCAAAGATCCGTGTTATAGCGCGATTGAAAATTAAAAACAATTTCAGAAAATTTGCTTTAAAACTGCAACATTTTCTCTCATCCTCATGGCAAACTTTGTAGAATAGCAGGGAATCAGTACAGGGATTCTTCAAAGTCGGGACAATACTTGTCTGGCAGGGAAGCTGTATTTTTATAGTACATTTTTTTTAAATTAAATAATCCTTGCAGTATTTGAGTTATAAATTTACGTTTTGGTGGGGCCTACCAAATGGCGTCACTACAGACCCGGGTTCGATCCTGTATCACAAATGGCTGTGATCGGGAGTCCCATAGGGCAGCGCACAATTGGCCCAGCACCGTGGGGGCTTTACTTGGCTCATCTCGCTCTCGTGGCGGGCCTGGTGCCTGCAGGCTGACCTCGGTCGTCAGTTGAACGATGTTTCCTCCGACACGTTGGTGTGGCTGGCTTCCGGGTTAAGCGGGCCAGTGTTAAGAAGCGCGGTTTGGCAGGTCATGTTTCGGAGGACACATGACTTGACCTTCGCCTCCCGAGCCCTTTGGGGAGTTGCAGCGATGAGACAAGATCGAAATTGTGGGTCAAATAAAATACAATACAAAATCATTTTTTGTAATAAGTTTTGGGTCATTTTATAAAGAAAATATTTGTTTTTGAGCGAAGGACTAAAAGCAAAAAAGGGTTTCAAGTTTTAAAAACTGTCAATAGTGGATAGTAACTGAAAAATGATAGTATGTCATTTTGTGCAATAACCCTCTGACTTTTGAGAATATTTATCTCAACACTTTGATTCCTAAAAGATGTGTCCATCAGATTTGTCTAAATCCTAAATGAATCAGGAATGAGCATGGTCAGCTATACCATAAGGACCCCTTATTCTTGTCCTCATTACATGTACCACAACAAGACCACTCATGGTCTGTAAAGTTCTCTACTTTTGATAGATTTAAACAAACAATAGTGAAATCACCATGGTCACAACCATAAACTGTCAACTCCATATTCCTGATAGATAAAATGAATTTTGGTTAAAAATGTTACATTTAATTAGGTTTTACAGTCATAAAGCAACTGAGGAAAAACGACATGCAAATTGTTGCTGTGTTTACCACATGAGTGAAGAAGAACATTTGAATTTTTGCCAAGTCCATGAAACATCAACTCCGCCACATTTTAGTCTAACGTTAACACCGTCAGAGTGCTGAAAGATCTGATAGAATGGTTGTGCTTTTATTGTGGATTTTCAAATGAATCCTTTTCCTTATATAGATTTTTTTTGTATTGAACTTTTATTTTTAGAGACAAAAATATCTGTTTTGGGTACATGTTGTGAACACCGTCAGTGATGGCTAACTCCCCTAAGATCACATTTTTTATAGATTCTGAAAAAAAAGTGGGGGGAGGCATGTAATTAATAAATATTCCCAGCCTCATGGCAAAATATGTATAATAGCATTACATTACCTGAAAAATTGGAAATTGTTCTCTTTGCCCCATGGCAACCCCAAAAATATCCCCCCCAAAATGTCATACATAATTGTTTTGCGGGGGTTGAGGAGGCTTGCTCTGACCTTGCTGGGGGCCCCGCGAAATTGTGCTACGCCACTGCCCTAGTGTCGATGTCCGCAACCACGCGTAAATCTAATTTTCATTTAAAAAATCTCCATAAAAATCTCTGTTAATGCTAAAGATATCTGTTTTATTTTGCATGGGCTGCATCTCAATCCATTATGGCATTCTTCATCTGTGGTGGAAGGTGGCAGAACTCAGTGGTGGATGTCAGACCAGGAGCTATACAGTAAATCAGTCTTCTCACAAACGTCTGTACTTTATGGTGTTCCTTAAAGTAGTTGGCTGCTCAGCTGTTCCATGGTGTTCCATAAAGTAGTTGACTGCTCAGCTGTTCCATGGTGTTCCAGAAAGTAGTTGACTGCTCAGCTGTTCCATGGTGTTCCATAAAGTAGTTGACTGCTCAGCTGTTCCATGCTGTTCCATAAAGTAGTTGGCTGCTCAACTGTTCCATGGTGTTCCATAAAGTAGTTGACTGCTCAGCTGTTCCATAAAGTAGTTGGCTGCTCAGCTGTTCCATGGTGTTCCATAAAGTAATTGACTGCTCAGCTGTTCCATGGTGTTCCATAAAGTAGTTGACTGCTCAGCTGTTCCATGGTGTTCCATAAAGTAGTTGGCTGCTCAGCTGTTCCATGGTGTTCCATAAAGTAGTTGACTGCTCAGCTGTTCCATGGTGTTCCATAAAGTAGTTGACTGCTCAGCTGTTCCATGGTGTTCCATAAAGTAGTTCCAGCTGTTCCATGGTGTTCCATAAAGTAGTTGACTGCTCAGCTGTTCCATGGTGTTCCATAAAGTAGTTGACTGCTCAGCTGTTCCATGGTGTTCCATAAAGTAGTTGACTGCTCAGCTGTTCCATGGTGTTCCATAAAGTAGTTGACTGCTCAGCTGTTCCATGGTGTTCCATAAAGTAGTTGACTGCTCAGCTGTTCCATGGTGTTCCATAAAGTAGTTGACTGCTCAGCTGTTCCATGGTGTTCCATAAAGTAGTTGACTGCTCAGCTGTTCCATGGTGTTCCATAAAGTAGTTGACTGCTCAGCTGTTCCATGGTGTTCCATAAAGTAGTTGACTGCTCAGCTGTTCCATGGTGTTCCATAAAGTAGTTGACTGCTCAGCTGTTCCATGGTGTTCCATAAAGTAGTTGGCTGCTCAACTGTTCCATGGTGTTCCATAAAGTAGTTGACTGCTCAGCTGTTCCATAAAGTAGTTGGCTGCTCAGCTGTTCCATGGTGTTCCTTAAAGTAGTTGGCTGCTCAGCTGTTCCATGGTGTTCCATAAAGTAGTTGGCTGCTCAGCTGTTCCATGGTGTTCCATAAAGTAGTTGACTGCTCAGCTGTTCCATGGTGTTCCATAAAGTAGTTGGCTGCTCAGCTGTTCCATGGTGTTCCATAAAGTAGTTGGCTGCTCAGCTGTTCCATGGTGTTCCATAAAGTAGTTGGCTGCTCAGCTGTTCCATGGTGTTCCATAAAGTAGTTGACTGCTCAGCTGTTCCATGGTGTTCCATAAAGTAGTTGACTGCTCAGCTGTTCCATGGTGTTCCATAAAGTAGTTGGCTGCTCAGCTGTTCCATGGTGTTCCATAAAGTAGTTGGCTGCTCAGCTGTTCCATGGTGTTCCATAAAGTAGTTGACTGCTCAGCTGTTCCATGGTGTTCCATAAAGTAGTTGACTGCTCAGCTGTTCCATGGTGTTCCATAAAGTAGTTGGCTGCTCAGCTGTTCCATGGTGTTCCATAAAGTAGTTGACTGCTCAGCTGTTCCATGGTGTTCCATAAAGTAGTTGACTGCTCAGCTGTTCCATGGTGTTCCATAAAGTAGTTGACTGCTCAGCTGTTCCATGGTGTTCCATAAAGTAGTTGACTGCTCAGCTGTTCCATGGTGTTCCATAAAGTAGTTGACTGCTCAGCTGTTCCATGGTGTTCCATAAAGTAGTTGACTGCTCAGCTGTTCCATGGTGTTCCATAAAGTAGTTGACTGCTCAGCTGTTCCATGGTGTTCCATAAAGTAGTTGACTGCTCAGCTGTTCCATGGTGTTCCATAAAGTAGTTGACTGCTCAGCTGTTCCATGGTGTTCCATAAAGTAGTTGACTGCTCAGCTGTTCCATGGTGTTCCATAAAGTAGTTGGCTGCTCAGCTGTTCCATGGTGTTCCATAAAGTAGTTGGCTGCTCAGCTGTTCCATGGTGTTCCATAAAGTAGTTGGCTGCTCAGCTGTTCCATGGTGTTCCATAAAGTAGTTGACTGCTCAGCTGTTCCATGGCCAGGTGTGTGTTATTCCCTCATTAGTTGATTTACAAGTAAGCAGATTAAAGGTATTGAGTTGATTTCAAGTGTAACATTTGCATTTGGAATATGTCTGGTATGGCAACTGCTTGGCCTCCGACCACAAGGCACTACAGAGGTACGGCCCAGTACATCACTTGGGCCAAGCTTCCTGCCATCCAGGACCTCTATACCAGGCGGTGTCAGAGGAAGGCCCTAAAAATTGTCAAAGACTCCAGCCACCATATTCATAGAGTGTTCTCTCTGCTACCGCACGGCAAGCAGTACCGGAGCCCCAAGTCTAGGTCCAAGAGGCTTCTAAACAGTTTCTACCCCCAAGCCGTAAGAATCCTGAACATCTGGTCAAATGGCTACCCAGACTATTTGCATGCCCCCCCCCCCCCTTTTACACTGCTGCTACTCTCTGTTGTTATCATCTATGCATAGTCACTATAATAATAACTCTACCTACATGTACATATTACCTCACCATTGTGGTGGCGTACATGGTTTCTTCTTATATCTCTCAGATATAGGACAGACATTTCAAAACAAACTATATTTTTTTTACCATGTATGAGTCACAGGAGGTTGGTGGAACCTTAATTGGGGAGGATGGGCTTGTGGTAATGGCTGGAGTGGAATCAGTGGAATGGTATCAAATACAAACATGGTTTGATGCCATTCCTTTCTCTCCGTTTCAGCCATCATCATGAGCCGTCCTCCCAGCAGCCTCCACTGGTATGAATATGTTATTCAATGTAAGTCCAAATTCAAGGTTTCATAAAACATTGGATACTTACAGGGATCCTAACATTCCAAATCAATTAGCTAAATGATCCTTGGTATGACCTTCTTAAAACTATTCCATATGTTAGCTTAGTAGAAAACCAGCTGTGGACCCTGATACCTATTTATTTAATTAGACAAGTCAATTAAGAACAAATTCTTAATTACATTGACAGCCTACCAGGGAACAGGGGGTTAACTGCCTTGTTCAGGGGCAGAATTACACATTTTTACCTTGTCAGCCCAGGGATTTGATCCAGTAATCTCTCAGTTATTGGCCCAACACTCTAACCACTAGGCTACCTTATGGGGTTTTAAAGCGCGGCTCATCAGTGCTATGGCAACTTTCAAATGTATGGTTTTATGTGGAGCAGTGAGTCTTTACCATTTCTCATCTTCAACATCTGTGATAGGTTTACCCGTCATCTTTTCATGGGCGCTCTTCACTATCTCATAGTGCTCAGATATATCTGCAACAAAGAAAATACATTACTTTTGGGGGATTTGTGTTGTTTTAGTTTTTCTAACCTTACCCTAACACTTACTTTAACCACTCAGTAACATGATTTCCCTTCCTTTACTACTACTGGTATGGCATTGACATTTGACATTGTAATTGACATTTGCAGATGGAAATTGTACATGTATAACCTGGAATATTGCAGTATATATGTATTTGAACCATACGTGTGAGATGGAAACATCAGCAACTATACTTTCATAGTTTCTTTGATTTACCTGGGAGAGGTAGCTCATTGTGGAGTGACTGCTTCACAGCTTCCTTTAGTTTAGACCTTAGCTCCTGCACAATGTATTCCTAACGGAAGTAAAAAGGAGACATAATAAACATTTTGTAAACATTTTCTAATTTTGTATTTGATCATTTTGACAGTACAGTGGTTGTGGCATGAATATATAACCTTTAATGTCCTTGTGTACTTTGTGTCACAAATGTTAAAAGGTTAACATTAGAAACTGTGGCCAGGTAAGCAAAACAAAAGCATGGATTGCTGTCGTACCTTGTCCATAGACTGCTTACAGGGTCACCAATATGTAATGTTGTAGTTTGGGTGAGATATCCCTGTACCAAAACGTTTTCACCATCCTTGTAAAGCCCTAGTTATTTGGTTGATTTGAGGAAGTAATTTCTGAAGAGAATAATTTCATTCATGTGATTAGGGATTCATTTACATTTGTGCCTCATGTTTAACGCACTGCATCAGAGTACAAGACATGTCACTGCAGTACCTGGTTCAAATCCAGGCTGTGTCACATCTAGCTGTGATCGGGAGTCCCATAGGGCAGTGCACAATTGGCCCAGAGTCATCTGTGGTAGGCTGTCATTGTAAATAAGAATTTGTTCTTAACTGACCTAGTTAAATACAAACTATGTTAAAGGGAAACTGCATGCAAGAACCACCTTTTCTGGTTGAAATTGGCCTATTTGGCATTGATATTAGTCATACACATTTATTCCAGTGCCATCATTTACTAAAAAGTATGATTATTTTGGTAATAAAGTCAGTATATTCAAAAACTGAGTTTTGTGAGGTCCTCATTACATACATGAGGGTTGGGTTTGGATTACAATCACGCCCACTTGCCCAGTAACACAGGATTGTAAAGCCTACGAAGAATTGTCTGTACGAAGTAACAGCTGCGTTGATTCACTCTATCCAATCATAGCAGCAAACCGTGAGAGAGACCTGCCCATTATGCAGCTCCTCAGACTTGTTAACATAAGACAAGACATCGCCAATGTTATGTTGAAAGAACACTTGGCCCCTAAGTCCTTTATGGAGAGGCCACTTGCTGATGTGTTTGATACTGATCACTCCAGTCTGCTACTGTTTTGGGCAAAATGAGAATTGAGACGATGCACACTTGCATCCCTGTTGCCACTTGTAACATGATTCGCTATGAAACTGTTACATGAACTGAAACCTTTAATACTGTAAGAAATATATATTTTTTAAACATTGAAAATGTAATAGTCAAATAGTATTGTAAAGGAAGGTGAGCTGGTTTCACTATTTTTGGCAGTTTTCTGGTGTTTTGTGGTGGAAAACTGAGTGCGTCGAGCATAACACCAATTGTGATAATATTAACACTTCAATAATTGAATTGAAACAGTGACATAAAAAGTATCCTACCCTGAGCTTGGTTAGGAGCTTCAGCATCTTCCCCTTAGCATCGTGGAACATGGTGCTCTTTGATGACTCAATGTGACTCTCGAGTATGTCCTGCATTCTCTTTAGGGATCCTTTCCCATGTACATCTGAAGCCTCTAAAAATCAGAGAGAAAAAGTTGACGAAGTAAGTTATTAAAAAGTAATTGTTAAGAGGTCACTTCTATCCAATGATTATTAAAGGGACAGTTCAGCGGATTGACATATTTAGATATTATTTTTTTTTTTTACTTACCTTGAAAACAGTCTATGAACCTTGTAACTGAAATCCACACTTTGGTTTTGTTAAACTTGTTTCTTTATTTCTTTATTTTTTTGTTAAGCATTTTTCAGACTAAAAACCAATCTCACCCGTTTAGCATGATTTAAATAAATATTATGCCCAAATCATTATTTGCTGGCAATGGCTAACAAAAGGAAAGTGTGGATTGTAGTCATTCCTTGTTTTCAGGGTTAAGGAAATTAATATCTAAATATCAAATTTTGCAGAACTATTATTTTACGATTGCTAGTGACATGTATACTAAAGGGAATTACAGTGGCTTGCCAAAGTATTCAACCCCCCCTTGGCATTTTTCCTATTTTGCTGCCTTACAACCTGGAAATAAAATAGATTTTTGGGGTGTTTGTATCATCTGATTTACACAACATGCCTACCACTTTGAAGATGCAAAATACTTTTTATTGTGAAACAAACAAGAAATAAGACACAAAAAAAACAGGAAACTTGAGCGTGCATAACTATTCACCCCCCAAAGTCAATACTTTGTAGAGCCACCTTTTGCAGCAATTACCAGTCTCTTGTATTGCCAGTCTCTTGGGGTATGTCTCTATAAGCTTGGCACATCCAGCCACTGGGAGTTTTTCCCATTCTTCAAGGCAAAACTGCTCCAGCTCCTTCAAGTTGGATGGGTTCTGCTCGTGTACAGCAATCTTTAAGTCATACCACAGATTCTCAATTGGATTGAGGTCTGGGCTTTGACTAGGCAATTCCAAGACATTCCGTTTCCCCTTAAACCACTAGAGTGTTGCTTTAGCAGTATGCTTATGGTCATTGTCCTGCTGGAAGGTGAACCCCCATCCCAGTCTCAAATCTGTGGAAGACTGAAACAGGTTTCCCTCAGAATTTCCCTGTATTTAGCGCCATCCATCATTCTTTCAATTCTGACCGGTTTCCCAGTCCCTGCCAATGAAAAACATCCCCACAGCATGGTGGTGGTATTCTCGGGGTGATGAGAGGAGTTGGGTTTGCGCCAGACATAGCATTTTCCTTGATAGCCAAAAAGCTACAGTTTAGTCTCATCTGACCAGAGTACCTTTTCTTTCATATGTTTGGGGAGTCTTCCATATGCCTTTTGGTGTACACCAAATGTGTTAGCTTTTTAAGAAATGGCTTTGTTCTTGCCACTCTTCCATAAAGCCCACCTCTGTGGAGTGTACGGCTTAAAGTGGTCCTATGGACAGATACTCACATCTCCGTTGTGGAGCTTTGCGGCTCTTTCAGGGTTATCTTTGGTCTTTTTGTTGCCTCTCGGATTAATGCCCTTCTTGCCTGGTCCGTGAGTTTTGTTGGGTGGCCGCCTCTTGGCAGGTTTGTTGTAGTGCCATGTTCTGTCCATTGTTTAATAATGGATTTAATGGTGCTCCGTGGGATGTTCAAAGTTTCTGATATTTTTTTATATCCCAACCCTGATCTGCACTTCTCCACAACGTTGTCCCTGACCTGTTTGGAAAGCTCCTTGGTCTTCATGGTGCCGCTTGCTTGGTGGTGCCCCTTGCTTAGTGGTGTTGCAGACTCTGGGGCCTTTCAGAACAGGTGTAGATATACTGAGATCATGTGACAGATCATGAGACACTTAAATAAAGTCTACCTGTATGCAATCTAACTAATTATGTGACTTCTGAAAGTAATTGGTTGTACCAGATCTTATTTAGGGGCTTCATAGCGAAGGGGGTAAATCCACATGCACGCAACACTTATCCGTTTTTAATTTTGTATCATTTTTTGAAATATATATATATTTTCATTTCACTTCACCATTTTGGACTAATTTGTGAATGTCCGTTACATGAAATCCAAATAAAAATCCATTTAAATTACAGGTTGTAATACAACAAAATAGAAAAAAAATGCTAAGGGCATGAATACTTTTGCAAGGCACTGTATAGTGCCAGATGAATGCTGACAGTTAGACTGACCAATATAGGAGGGGAGCATGGTGGTCATGATTGTATAGTGCCAGATGAATGCTGACAGTTAGACTGACCAATATAGGAGGGGTGCATGGTGGTCATGATTGTATAGTGCCAGATGAATGCTGACAGTTAGACTGACCTATATAGGAGGGGAGCATGGTGGTCATGATTGTATAGTGCCAGATGAATGCTGACAGTTAGACTGACCTATATAGGAGGGGAGCATGGTGGTCATGATTGTATAGTGACAGATGAATGCTGACAGTTAGACTGACCTATATAGGAGGGGAGCATGGTGGTCATGATTGTATAGTGCCAGATGAATGCTGACAGTTAGACTGACCAATATAGGAGGGGAGCATGGTGGTCATGATTGTATAGTGCCAGATGAATGCTGACAGTTAGACTGACCAATATAGGAGGGGAGCATGGTGGTCATGATTGTGCCAGATAGTGACAGATGAATGCTGTGGTCATGATTAGAGTGACCAGATGAATAGGAGGGGAGCATGGTGGTCATGATTGTATAGTGACAGATGAATGCTGACAGTTAGACTGACCTATATAGGAGGGGAGCATGGTGGTCATGATTGTATAGTGACAGATGAATGCTGACAGTTAGACTGACCTATATAGGAGGGGAGCATGGTGGTCATGATTGTATAGTGCCAGATGAATGCTGACAGTTAGACTGACCTATATAGGAGGGGAGCATGGTGGTCATGATTGTATAGTGCCAGATGAATGCTGACAGTTAGACTGACCTATATAGGAGGGGAGCATGGTGGTCATGATTGTATAGTGCCAGATGAATGCTGACAGTTAGACTGACCTATATAGGAGGGGAGCATGGTGGTCATGATTGTATAGTGCCAGATGAATGCTGACAGTTAGACTGACCAATATAGGAGGGGAGCATGGTGGTCATGATTGTATAGTGCCAGATGAATGCTGACAGTTAGACTGACCTATATAGGAGGGGAGCATGGTGGTCATGATTGTATAGTGACAGATGAATGCTGACAGTTAGACTGACCTATATAGGAGGGAGCATGGTGGTCATGATTGTATAGTGCCAGATGAATGCTGACAGTTAGACTGACCTATATAGGAGGGGAGCATGGTGGTCATGATTGTATAGTGACAGATGAATGCTGACAGTTAGACTGACCTATATAGGAGGGGAGCATGGTGGTCATGATTGTATAGTGACAGATGAATGCTGACAGTTAGACTGACCTATATAGGAGGGGAGCATGGTGGTCATGATTGTATAGTGCCAGATGAATGCTGACAGTTAGACTGACCTATATAGGAGGGGAGCATGGTGGTCATGATTGTATAGTGACAGATGAATGCTGACAGTTAGACTGACCTATATAGGAGGGGAGCATGGTGGTCATGATTGTATAGTGACAGATGAATGCTGACAGTTAGACTGACCTATATAGGAGGGGAGCATGGTGGTCATGATTGTATAGTGCCAGATGAATGCTGACAGTTAGACTGACCTATATAGGAGGGGAGCATGGTGGTCATGATTGTATAGTGCCAGATGAATGCTGACAGTTAGACTGACCTATATAGGAGGGGTGCATGGTGGTCATGATTGTATAGTGCCAGATGAATGCTGACAGTTAGACTGACCTATATAGGAGGGGTGCATGGTGGTCATGATTGTATAGTGACAGATGAATGCTGACAGTTAGACTGACCTATATAGGAGGGGAGCATGGTGGTCATGATTGTATAGTGACAGATGAATGCTGACAGTTAGACTGACCTATATAGGAGGGGTGCATGGTGGTCATGATTGTATAGTGACAGATGAATGCTGACAGTTAGACTGACCTATATAGGAGGGGAGCATGGTGGTCATGATTGTATAGTGACAGATGAATGCTGACAGTTAGACTGACCTATATAGGAGGGGAGCATGGTGGTCATGATTGTATAGTGCCAGATGAATGCTGACAGTTAGACTGACCTATATAGGAGGGGACTGCATGGTGGTCATGATTGTATAGTGACAGATGAATGCTGACAGTTAGACTGACCTATATAGGAGGGGAGCATGGTGGTCATGATTGTATAGTGACAGATGAATGCTGACAGTTAGACTGACCTATATAGGAGGGGAGCATGGTGGTCATGATTGTATAGTGACAGATGAATGCTGACAGTTAGACTGACCTATATAGGAGGGGAGCATGGTGGTCATGATTGTATAGTGCCAGATGAATGCTGACAGTTAGACTGACCTATATAGGAGGGGAGCATGGTGGTCATGATTGTATAGTGCCAGATGAATGCTGACAGTTAGACTGACCTATATAGGAGGGGAGCATGGTGGTCATGATTGTATAGTGACAGATGAATGCTGACAGTTAGACTGACCTATATAGGAGGGGAGCATGGTGGTCATGATTGTATAGTGCCAGATGAATGCTGACAGTTAGACTGACCTATATAGGAGGGGAGCATGGTGGTCATGATTGTATAGTGCCAGATGAATGCTGACAGTTAGACTGACCATGATTGTATAGTGACAGATGAATATAGGAGGGGAGCATGGTGGTCATGATTGTATAGTGACAGATGAATGCTGACAGTTAGACTGACCTATATAGGAGGGGAGCATGGTGGTCATGATTGTATAGTGACAGATGAATGCTGACAGTTAGACTGACCTATATAGGAGGGGAGCATGGTGGTCATGATTGTATAGTGACAGATGAATGCTGACAGTTAGACTGACCTATATAGGAGGGGAGCATGGTGGTCATGATTGTATAGTGCCAGATGAATGCTGACAGTTAGACTGACCTATATAGGAGGGGAGCATGGTGGTCATGATTGTATAGTGACAGATGAATGCTGACAGTTAGACTGACCTATATAGGAGGGGAGCATGGTGGTCATGATTGTATAGTGCCAGATGAATGCTGACAGTTAGACTGACCTATATAGGAGGGGAGCATGGTGGTCATGATTGTATAGTGACAGATGAATGCTGACAGTTAGACTGACCTATATAGGAGGGGAGCATGGTGGTCATGATTGTATAGTGCCAGATGAATGCTGACAGTTAGACTGACCTATATAGGAGGGGAGCATGGTGGTCATGATTGTATAGTGACAGATGAATGCTGACAGTTAGACTGACCTATATAGGAGGGGAGCATGGTGGTCATGATTGTATAGTGCCAGATGAATGCTGACAGTTAGACTGACCTATATAGGAGGGGAGCATGGTGGTCATGATTGTATAGTGACAGATGAATGCTGACAGTTAGACTGACCTATATAGGAGGGGAGCATGGTGGTCATGATTGTATAGTGCCAGATGAATGCTGACAGTTAGACTGACCTATATAGGAGGGGAGCATGGTGGTCATGATTGTATAGTGCCAGATGAATGCTGACAGTTAGACTGACCTATATAGGAGGGGAGCATGGTGGTCATGATTGTATAGTGACAGATGAATGCTGACAGTTAGACTGACCTATATAGGAGGGGAGCATGGTGGTCATGATTGTATAGTGCCAGATGAATGCTGACAGTTAGACTGACCTATATAGGAGGGGAGCATGGTGGTCATGATTGTATAGTGCCAGATGAATGCTGACAGTTAGACTGACCTATATAGGAGGGGAGCATGGTGGTCATGATTGTATAGTGACAGATGAATGCTGACAGTTAGACTGACCTATATAGGAGGGGAGCATGGTGGTCATGATTGTATAGTGCCAGATGAATGCTGACAGTTAGACTGACCTATATAGGAGGGGAGCATGGTGGTCATGATTGTATAGTGACAGATGAATGCTGACAGTTAGACTGACCTATATAGGAGGGGAGCATGGTGGTCATGATTGTATAGTGCCAGATGAATGCTGACAGTTAGACTGACCTATATAGGAGGGGAGCATGGTGGTCATGATTGTATAGTGACAGATGAATGCTGACAGTTAGACTGACCTATATAGGAGGGGAGCATGGTGGTCATGATTGTATAGTGACAGATGAATGCTGACAGTTAGACTGACCTATATAGGAGGGGAGCATGGTGGTCATGATTGTATAGTGCCAGATGAATGCTGACAGTTAGACTGACCTATATAGGAGGGGAGCATGGTGGTCATGATTGTATAGTGACAGATGAATGCTGACAGTTAGACTGACCTATATAGGAGGGGAGCATGGTGGTCATGATTGTATAGTGCCAGATGAATGCTGACAGTTAGACTGACCTATATAGGAGGGGAGCATGGTGGTCATGATTGTATAGTGCCAGATGAATGCTGACAGTTAGACTGACCTATATAGGAGGGGAGCATGGTGGTCATGATTGTATAGTGACAGATGAATGCTGACAGTTAGACTGACCTATATAGGAGGGGAGCATGGTGGTCATGATTGTATAGTGACAGATGAATGCTGACAGTTAGACTGACCTATATAGGAGGGGAGCATGGTGGTCATGATTGTATAGTGACAGATGAATGCTGACAGTTAGACTGACCTATATAGGAGGGGAGCATGGTGGTCATGATTGTATAGTGACAGATGAATGCTGACAGTTAGACTGACCTATATAGGAGGAGCATGGTGGGAGCATGCTGTGTTAGTCATGATTGTATGATTGTATAGTGCCAGATGAATGCTGACAGTTAGACTGACCTATATAGGAGGGGAGCATGGTGGTCATGATTGTATAGTGCCAGATGAATGCTGACAGTTAGACATGGTGACATGATTGTATATGACAGGATGCTGGGAGCATGGTGGTCATGATTGTATGAGTGACAGATGAATGCTGACAGTTAGACTGACCTATATAGGAGGGGAGCATGGTGGTCATGATTGTATAGTGCCAGATGAATGCTGACAGTTAGACTGACCTATATAGGAGGGGAGCATGGTGGTCATGATTGTATAGTGACAGATGAATGCTGACAGTTAGACTGACCTATATAGGAGGGGAGCATGGTGGTCATGATTGTATAGTGACAGATGAATGCTGACAGTTAGACTGACCTATATAGGAGGGGAGCATGGTGGTCATGATTGTATAGTGCCAGATGAATGCTGACAGTTAGACTGACCTATATAGGAGGGGAGCATGGTGGTCATGATTGTATAGTGACAGATGAATGCTGACAGTTAGACTGACCTATATAGGAGGGGAGCATGGTGGTCATGATTGTATAGTGCCAGATGAATGCTGACAGTTAGACTGACCTATATAGGAGGGGAGCATGGTGGTCATGATTGTATAGTGACAGATGAATGCTGACAGTTAGACTGACCTATATAGGAGGGAGCATGGTGGTCATGATTGTATAGTGCCAGATGAATGCTGACAGTTAGACTGACCTATATAGGAGGGGAGCATGGTGGTCATGATTGTATAGTGCCAGATGAATGCTGACAGTTAGACTGACCTATATAGGAGGGGAGCATGGTGGTCATGATTGTATAGTGACAGATGAATGCTGACAGTTAGACTGACCTATATAGGAGGGGAGCATGGTGGTCATGATTGTATAGTGCCAGATGAATGCTGACAGTTAGACTGACCTATATAGGAGGGGAGCATGGTGGTCATGATTGTATAGTGACAGATGAATGCTGACAGTTAGACTGACCTATATAGGAGGGGAGCATGGTGGTCATGATTGTATAGTGCCAGATGAATGCTGACAGTTAGACTGACCTATATAGGAGGGGAGCATGGTGGTCATGATTGTATAGTGCCAGATGAATGCTGACAGTTAGACTGACCTATATAGGAGGGAGCATGGTGGTCATGATTGTATAGTGCCAGATGAATGCTGACAGTTAGACTGACCTATATAGGAGGGGAGCATGGTGGTCATGATTGTATAGTGCCAGATGAATGCTGACAGTTAGACTGACCTATATAGGAGGGGAGCATGGTGGTCATGATTGTATAGTGACAGATGAATGCTGACAGTTAGACTGACCTATATAGGAGGGGAGCATGGTGGTCATGATTGTATAGTGCCAGATGAATGCTGACAGTTAGACTGACCTATATAGGAGGGGAGCATGGTGGTCATGATTGTATAGTGCCAGATGAATGCTGACAGTTAGACTGACCTATATAGGAGGGGAGCATGGTGGTCATGATTGTATAGTGCCAGATGAATGCTGACAGTTAGACTGACCTATATAGGAGGGGAGCATGGTGGTCATGATTGTATAGTGACAGATGAATGCTGACAGTTAGACTGACCTATATAGGAGGGGAGCATGGTGGTCATGATTGTATAGTGACAGATGAATGCTGACAGTTAGACTGACCTATATAGGAGGGGAGCATGGTGGTCATGATTGTATAGTGCCAGATGAATGCTGACAGTTAGACTGACCTATATAGGAGGGGAGCATGGTGGTCATGATTGTATAGTGACAGATGAATGCTGACAGTTAGACTGACCTATATAGGAGGGGAGCATGGTGGTCATGATTGTATAGTGCCAGATGAATGCTGACAGTTAGACTGACCTATATAGGAGGGGAGCATGGTGGTCATGATTGTATAGTGACAGATGAATGCTGACAGTTAGACTGACCTATATAGGAGGGGAGCATGGTGGTCATGATTGTATAGTGACAGATGAATGCTGACAGTTAGACTGACCTATATAGGAGGGGAGCATGGTGGTCATGATTGTATAGTGCCAGATGAATGCTGACAGTTAGACTGACCTATATAGGAGGGGAGCATGGTGGTCATGATTGTATAGTGACAGATGAATGCTGACAGTTAGACTGACCTATATAGGACAGATGAATGCTGGGGAGCATGGTGGTCATGATTGTATAGTGCCAGATGAATGCTGACAGTTAGACTGACCTATATAGGAGGGGAGCATGGTGGTCATGATTGTATAGTGACAGATGAATGCTGACAGTTAGACTGACCTATATAGGAGGGGAGCATGGTGGTCATGATTGTATAGTGCCAGATGAATGCTGACAGTTAGACTGACCTATATAGGAGGGGAGCATGGTGGTCATGATTGTATAGTGACAGATGAATGCTGACAGTTAGACTGACCTATATAGGATGGTGGTCATGATTGTATAGTGGTGGTCATGATTGTATAGGAGGGGAGCATGGTGGTGCCAGTGACAGATGAATGCTGACAGTTAGACTGACCTATATAGGAGGGGAGCATGGTGGTCATGATTGTATAGTGCCAGATGAATGCTGACAGTTAGACTGACCTATATAGGAGGGGGAGCGGTGGTCATGATTGTATAGTGACAGATGAATGCTGACAGTTAGACTGACCTATATAGGAGGGGAGCATGGTGGTCATGATTGTATAGTGACAGATGAATGCTGACAGTTAGACTGACCTATATAGGAGGGGAGCATGGTGGTCATGATTGTATAGTGACAGATGAATGCTGACAGTTAGACTGACCTATATAGGAGGGGAGCATGGTGGTCATGATTGTATAGTGCCAGATGAATGCTGACAGTTAGACTGACCTATATAGGAGGGGAGCATGGTGGTCATGATTGTATAGTGACAGATGAATGCTGACAGTTAGACTGACCTATATAGGAGGGGAGCATGGTGGTCATGATTGTATAGTGCCAGATGAATGCTGACAGTTAGACTGACCTATATAGGAGGGGAGCATGGTGGTCATGATTGTATAGTGACAGATGAATGCTGACAGTTAGACTGACCTATATAGGAGGGGAGCATGGTGGTCATGATTGTATAGTGACAGATGAATGCTGACAGTTAGACTGACCTATATAGGAGGGGAGCATGGTGGTCATGATTGTATAGTGCCAGATGAATGCTGACAGTTAGACTGACCTATATAGGAGGGGAGCATGGTGGTCATGATTGTATAGTGACAGATGAATGCTGACAGTTAGACTGACCTATATAGGAGGGGAGCATGGTGGTCATGATTGTATAGTGCCAGATGAATGCTGACAGTTAGACTGACCTATATAGGAGGGGAGCATGGTGGTCATGATTGTATAGTGACAGATGAATGCTGACAGTTAGACTGACCTATATAGGAGGGGAGCATGGTGGTCATGATTGTATAGTGACAGATGAATGCTGACAGTTAGACTGACCTATATAGGAGGGGAGCATGGTGGTCATGATTGTATAGTGACAGATGAATGCTGACAGTTAGACTGACCTATATAGGAGGGGAGCATGGTGGTCATGATTGTATAGTGACAGATGAATGCTGACAGTTAGACTGACCTATATAGGAGGGGAGCATGGTGGTCATGATTGTATAGTGACAGATGAATGCTGACAGTTAGACTGACCATGATATAGGATGAATGGGAGCATGGTGGTCATGATTGTATAGTGACAGATGAATGCTGACAGTTAGACTGACCTATATAGGAGGGGAGCATGGTGGTCATGATTGTATAGTGACAGATGAATGCTGACAGTTAGACTGACCTATATAGGAGGGGAGCATGGTGGTCATGATTGTATAGTGACAGATGAATGCTGACAGTTAGACTGACCTATATAGGAGGGGAGCATGGTGGTCATGATTGTATAGTGACAGATGAATGCTGACAGTTAGACTGACCTATATAGGAGGGGAGCATGGTGGTCATGATTGTATAGTGACAGATGAATGCTGACAGTTAGACTGACCTATATAGGAGGGGAGCATGGTGGTCATGATTGTATAGTGACAGATGAATGCTGACAGTTAGACTGACCTATATAGGAGGGGAGCATGGTGCATGGTGGTCATGATTGTATAGTGACAGATGAATGCTGACAGTTAGACTGACCTATATAGGAGGGGAGCATGGTGGTCATGATTGTATAGTGACAGATGAATGCTGACAGTTAGACTGACCTATATAGGAGGGGAGCATGGTGGTCATGATTGTATAGTGACAGATGAATGCTGACAGTTAGACTGACCTATATAGGAGGGGAGCATGGTGGTCATGATTGTATAGTGACAGATGAATGCTGACAGTTAGACTGACCTATATAGGAGGGAGCATGGTGGTCATGATTGTATAGTGCCAGATGAATGCTGACAGTTAGACTGACCTATATAGGAGGGGAGCATGGTGGTCATGATTGTATAGTGACAGATGAATGCTGACAGTTAGACTGACCTATATAGGAGGGGAGCATGGTGGTCATGATTGTATAGTGCCAGATGAATGCTGACAGTTAGACTGACCTATATAGGAGGGGAGCATGGTGGTCATGATTGTATAGTGCCAGATGAATGCTGACAGTTAGACTGACCTATATAGGAGGGGAGCATGGTGGTCATGATTGTATAGTGACAGATGAATGCTGACAGTTAGACTGACCTATATAGGAGGGGAGCATGGTGGTCATGATTGTATAGTGACAGATGAATGCTGACAGTTAGACTGACCTATATAGGAGGGGAGCATGGTGGTCATGATTGTATAGTGCCAGATGAATGCTGACAGTTAGACTGACCTATATAGGAGGGAGCATGGTGGTCATGATTGTATAGTGCCAGATGAATGCTGACAGTTAGACTGACCTATATAGGAGGGGAGCATGGTGGTCATGATTGTATAGTGCCAGATGAATGCTGACAGTTAGACTGACCTATATAGGAGGGGAGCATGGTGGTCATGATTGTATAGTGCCAGATGAATGCTGACAGTTAGACTGACCTATATAGGAGGGGAGCATGGTGGTCATGATTGTATAGTGACAGATGAATGCTGACAGTTAGACTGACCATATATGGTGGTATAGGAGTGACAGGGAGCATGGTGGTCATGATTGTATAGTGCCAGATGAATGCTGACAGTTAGACTGACCTATATAGGAGGGGAGCATGGTGGTCATGATTGTATAGTGCCAGATGAATGCTGACAGTTAGACTGACCTATATAGGAGGGGAGCATGGTGGTCATGATTGTATAGTGACAGATGAATGCTGACAGTTAGACTGACCTATATAGGAGGGGAGCATGGTGGTCATGATTGTATAGTGCCAGATGAATGCTGACAGTTAGACTGACCTATATAGGAGGGGAGCATGGTGGTCATGATTGTATAGTGACAGATGAATGCTGACAGTTAGACTGACCTATATAGGAGGGGAGCATGGTGGTCATGATTGTATAGTGCCAGATGAATGCTGACAGTTAGACTGACCTATATAGGAGGGGAGCATGGTGGTCATGATTGTATAGTGACAGATGAATGCTGACAGTTAGACTGACCTATATAGGAGGGGAGCATGGTGGTAGGAGGGGAGCATGGTGGTCATGATTGTATAGTGACAGATGAATGCTGACAGTTAGACTGACCTATATAGGAGGGGTGCATGGTGGTCATGATTGTATAGTGACAGATGAATGCTGACAGTTAGACTGACCTATATAGGAGGGGAGCATGGTGGTCATGATTGTATAGTGACAGATGAATGCTGACAGTTAGACTGACCTATATAGGAGGGGAGCATGGTGGTCATGATTGTATAGTGCCAGATGAATGCTGACAGTTAGACTGACCTATATAGGAGGGGAGCATGGTGGTCATGATTGTATAGTGCCAGATGAATGCTGACAGTTAGACTGACCTATATAGGAGGGGAGCATGGTGGTCATGATTGTATAGTGCCAGATGAATGCTGACAGTTAGACTGACCTATATAGGAGGGGAGCATGGTGGTCATGATTGTATAGTGACAGATGAATGCTGACAGTTAGACTGACCTATATAGGAGGGGAGCATGGTGGTCATGATTGTATAGTGACAGATGAATGCTGACAGTTAGACTGACCTATATAGGAGGGGAGCATGGTGGTCATGATTGTATAGTGCCAGATGAATGCTGACAGTTAGACTGACCTATATAGGAGGGGAGCATGGTGGTCATGATTGTATAGTGCCAGATGAATGCTGACAGTTAGACTGACCTATATAGGAGGGGAGCATGGTGGTCATGATTGTATAGTGCCAGATGAATGCTGACAGTTAGACTGACCTATAGGAGGGGAGCATGGTGGTCATGATTGTATAGTGACAGATGAATGCTGACAGTTAGACTGACCTATATAGGAGGGGAGCATGGTGGTCATGATTGTATAGTGCCAGATGAATGCTGACAGTTAGACTGACCTATATAGGAGGGGAGCATGGTGGTCATGATTGTATAGTGCCAGATGAATGCTGACAGTTAGACTGACCTATATAGGAGGGGAGCATGGTGGTCATGATTGTATAGTGCCAGATGAATGCTGACAGTTAGACTGACCTATATAGGAGGGGATGGTGGTCATGATTGTATAGTGCATGAATGCTGGTCATGATTGTATAGTGCCAGATGAATGCTGACAGTTAGACTGACCTATATAGGAGGGGAGCATGGTGGTCATGATTGTATAGTGACAGATGAATGCTGACAGTTAGACTGACCTATATAGGAGGGGAGCATGGTGGTCATGATTGTATAGTGCCAGATGAATGCTGACAGTTAGACTGACCTATATAGGAGGGGAGCATGGTGGTCATGATTGTATAGTGCCAGATGAATGCTGACAGTTAGACTGACCTATATAGGAGGGGAGCATGGTGGTCATGATTGTATAGTGACAGATGAATGCTGACAGTTAGACTGACCTATATAGGAGGGGAGCATGGTGGTCATGATTGTATAGTGCCAGATGAATGCTGACAGTTAGACTGACCTATATAGGAGGGGAGCATGGTGGTCATGATTGTATAGTGCCAGATGAATGCTGACAGTTAGACTGACCTATATAGGAGGGGAGCATGGTGGTCATGATTGTATAGTGACAGATGAATGCTGACAGTTAGACTGACCTATATAGGAGGGGAGCATGGTGGTCATGATTGTATAGTGCCAGATGAATGCTGACAGTTAGACTGACCTATATAGGAGGGGAGCATGGTGGTCATGATTGTATAGTGCCAGATGAATGCTGACAGTTAGACTGACCTATATAGGAGGGGAGCATGGTGGTCATGATTGTATAGTGCCAGATGAATGCTGACAGTTAGACTGACCTATATAGGAGGGGAGCATGGTGGTCATGATTGTATAGTGACAGATGAATGCTGACAGTTAGACTGACCTATATAGGAGGGGAGCATGGTGGTCATGATTGTATAGTGCCAGATGAATGCTGACAGTTAGACTGACCTATATAGGAGGGGAGCATGGTGGTCATGATTGTATAGTGACAGATGAATGCTGACAGTTAGACTGACCTATATAGGAGGGGAGCATGGTGGTCATGATTGTATAGTGACAGATGAATGCTGACAGTTAGACTGACCTATATAGGAGGGGAGCATGGTGGTCATGATTGTATAGTGACAGATGAATGCTGACAGTTAGACTGACCTATATAGGAGGGGAGCATGGTGGTCATGATTGTATAGTGACAGATGAATGCTGACAGTTAGACTGACCTATATAGGAGGGGAGCATGGTGGTCATGATTGTATAGTGACAGATGAATGCTGACAGTTAGACTGACCTATATAGGAGGGGAGCATGGTGGTCATGATTGTATAGTGACAGATGAATGCTGACAGTTAGACTGGACCTATATAGGAGGGGAGCATGGTGGTCATGATTGTATAGTGACAGATGAATGCTGACAGTTAGACTGACCTATATAGGAGGGGAGCATGGTGGTCATGATTGTATAGTGACAGATGAATGCTGACAGTTAGACTGACCTATATAGGAGGGGAGCATGGTGGTCATGATTGTATAGTGACAGATGAATGCTGACAGTTAGACTGACCTATATAGGAGGGGAGCATGGTGGTCATGATTGTATAGTGACAGATGAATGCTGACAGTTAGACTGACCTATATAGGAGGGGAGCATGGTGGTCATGATTGTATAGTGCCAGATGAATGCTGACAGTTAGACTGACCTATATAGGAGGGGAGCATGGTGGTCATGATTGTATAGTGCCAGATGAATGCTGACAGTTAGACTGACCTATATAGGAGGGGAGCATGGTGGTCATGATTGTATAGTGACAGATGAATGCTGACAGTTAGACTGACCTATATAGGAGGGGAGCATGGTGGTCATGATTGTATAGTGACAGATGAATGCTGACAGTTAGACTGACCTATATAGGAGGGGAGCATGGTGGTCATGATTGTATAGTGACAGATGAATGCTGACAGTTAGACTGACCTATATAGGAGGGGAGCATGGTGGTCATGATTGTATAGTGACAGATGAATGCTGACAGTTAGACTGACCTATATAGGAGGGGAGCATGGTGGTCATGATTGTATAGTGACAGATGAATGCTGACAGTTAGACTGACCTATATAGGAGGGGAGCATGGTGGTCATGATTGTATAGTGACAGATGAATGCTGACAGTTAGACTGACCTATATAGGAGGGGAGCATGGTGGTCATGATTGTATAGTGCCAGATGAATGCTGACAGTTAGACTGACCTATATAGGAGGGGAGCATGGTGGTCATGATTGTATAGTGACAGATGAATGCTGACAGTTAGACTGACCTATATAGGAGGGGAGCATGGTGGTCATGATTGTATAGTGACAGATGAATGCTGACAGTTAGACTGACCTATATAGGAGGGGAGCATGGTGGTCATGATTGTATAGTGACAGATGAATGCTGACAGTTAGACTGACCTATATAGGAGGGGAGCATGGTGGTCATGATTGTATAGTGCCAGATGAATGCTGACAGTTAGACTGACCTATATAGGAGGGGAGCATGGTGGTCATGATTGTATAGTGACAGATGAATGCTGACAGTTAGACTGACCTATATAGGAGGGGAGCATGGTGGTCATGATTGTATAGTGACAGATGAATGCTGACAGTTAGACTGACCTATATAGGAGGGGAGCATGGTGGTCATGATTGTATAGTGCCAGATGAATGCTGACAGTTAGACTGACCTATATAGGAGGGGAGCATGGTGGTCATGATTGTATAGTGACAGATGAATGCTGACAGTTAGACTGACCTATATAGGAGGGGAGCATGGTGGTCATGATTGTATAGTGCCAGATGAATGCTGACAGTTAGACTGACCTATATAGGAGGGGAGCATGGTGGTCATGATTGTATAGTGACAGATGAATGCTGACAGTTAGACTGACCTATATAGGAGGGGAGCATGGTGGTCATGATTGTATAGTGCCAGATGAATGCTGACAGTTAGACTGACCTATATAGGAGGGGAGCATGGTGGTCATGATTGTATAGTGCCAGATGAATGCTGACAGTTAGACTGACCTATATAGGAGGGGAGCATGGTGGTCATGATTGTATAGTGACAGATGAATGCTGACAGTTAGACTGACCTATATAGGAGGGGAGCATGGTGGTCATGATTGTATAGTGACAGATGAATGCTGACAGTTAGACTGACCTATATAGGAGGGGAGCATGGTGGTCATGATTGTATAGTGACAGATGAATGCTGACAGTTAGACTGACCTATATAGGAGGGGAGCATGGTGGTCATGATTGTATAGTGCCAGATGAATGCTGACAGTTAGACTGACCTATATAGGAGGGGAGCATGGTGGTCATGATTGTATAGTGCCAGATGAATGCTGACAGTTAGACTGACCTATATAGGAGGAGGGGAGCATGGTGGTCATGATTGTATAGTGCCAGATGAATGCTGACAGTTAGACTGACCTAGTGCCAGATAGGAGGGGAGCATGGTGGTCATGATTGTATAGTGACAGATGAATGCTGACAGTTAGACTGACCTATATAGGAGGGGAGCATGGTGGTCATGATTGTATAGTGACAGATGAATGCTGACAGTTAGACTGACCTATATAGGAGGGGAGCATGGTGGTCATGATTGTATAGTGACAGATGAATGCTGACAGTTAGACTGACCTATATAGGAGGGGAGCATGGTGGTCATGATTGTATAGTGACAGATGAATGCTGACAGTTAGACTGACCTATATAGGAGGGGAGCATGGTGGTCATGATTGTATAGTGCCAGATGAATGCTGACAGTTAGACTGACCTATATAGGAGGGGAGCATGGTGGTCATGATTGTATAGTGCCAGATGAATGCTGACAGTTAGACTGACCTATATAGGAGGGGAGCATGGTGGTCATGATTGTATAGTGACAGATGAATGCTGACAGTTAGACTGACCTATATAGGAGGGGAGCATGGTGGTCATGATTGTATAGTGACAGATGAATGCTGACAGTTAGACTGACCTATATAGGAGGGGAGCATGGTGGTCATGATTGTATAGTGCCAGATGAATGCTGACAGTTAGACTGACCTATATAGGAGGGGAGCATGGTGGTCATGATTGTATAGTGACAGATGAATGCTGACAGTTAGACTGACCTATATAGGAGGGGAGCATGGTGGTCATGATTGTATAGTGACAGATGAATGCTGACAGTTAGACTGACCTATATAGGAGGGGAGCATGGTGGTCATGATTGTATAGTGCCAGATGAATGCTGACAGTTAGACTGACCTATATAGGAGGGGAGCATGGTGGTCATGATTGTATAGTGACAGATGAATGCTGACAGTTAGACTGACCTATATAGGAGGGGAGCATGGTGGTCATGATTGTATAGTGCCAGATGAATGCTGACAGTTAGACTGACCTATATAGGAGGGGAGCATGGTGGTCATGATTGTATAGTGCCAGATGAATGCTGACAGTTAGACTGACCTATATAGGAGGGGAGCATGGTGGTCATGATTGTATAGTGACAGATGAATGCTGACAGTTAGACTGACCTATATAGGAGGGGAGCATGGTGGTCATGATTGTATAGTGCCAGATGAATGCTGACAGTTAGACTGACCTATATAGGAGGGGAGCATGGTGGTCATGATTGTATAGTGACAGATGAATGCTGACAGTTAGACTGACCTATATAGGAGGGGAGCATGGTGGTCATGATTGTATAGTGACAGATGAATGCTGACAGTTAGACTGACCTATATAGGAGGAGCATGGTGGTCATGATTGTATAGTGCCAGATGAATGCTGACAGTTGTATAGTGACAGATGAATGCTGACAGTTAGACTGACCTATATAGGAGGGAGCATGGTGGTCATGATTGTATAGTGACAGATGAATGCTGACAGTTAGACTGACCTATATAGGAGGGGAGCATGGTGGTCATGATTGTATAGTGCCAGATGAATGCTGACAGTTAGACTGACCTATATAGGAGGGGAGCATGGTGGTCATGATTGTATAGTGCCAGATGAATGCTGACAGTTAGACTGACCTATATAGGAGGGGAGCATGGTGGTCATGATTGTATAGTGACAGATGAATGCTGACAGTTAGACTGACCTATATAGGAGGGGAGCATGGTGGTCATGATTGTATAGTGCCAGATGAATGCTGACAGTTAGACTGACCTATATAGGAGGGGAGCATGGTGGTCATGATTGTATAGTGACAGATGAATGCTGACAGTTATTGACAGATGAATGCTGACCTGACCTATATAGGAGGGGAGCATGGTGGTCATGATTGTATAGTGACAGATGAATGCTGACAGTTAGACTGACCTATATAGGAGGGGAGCATGGTGGTCATGATTGTATAGTGACAGATGAATGCTGACAGTTAGACTGACCTATATAGGAGGGGAGCATGGTGGTCATGATTGTATAGTGCCAGATGAATGCTGACAGTTAGACTGACCTATATAGGAGGGGAGCATGGTGGTCATGATTGTATAGTGCCAGATGAATGCTGACAGTTAGACTGACCTATATAGGAGGGGAGCATGGTGGTCATGATTGTATAGTGACAGATGAATGCTGACAGTTAGACTGACCTATATAGGAGGGGAGCATGGTGGTCATGATTGTATAGTGCCAGATGAATGCTGACAGTTAGACTGACCTATATAGGAGGGGAGCATGGTGGTCATGATTGTATAGTGCCAGATGAATGCTGACAGTTAGACTGACCTATATAGGAGGGGAGCATGGTGGTCATGATTGTATAGTGACAGATGAATGCTGACTGTTATAGGAGACATGGTGGTCCTATTGTACAGATGAATGCTGACAGTTAGACTGCATGCATGGTGGTCATGATTGTATAGTGCCAGATGAATGCTGACAGTTAGACTGACCTATATAGGAGGGGAGCATGGTGGTCATGATTGTATAGTGCCAGATGAATGCTGACAGTTAGACTGACCTATATAGGAGGGGAGCATGGTGGTCATGATTGTATAGTGACAGATGAATGCTGACAGTTAGACTGACCTATATAGGAGGGGAGCATGGTGGTCATGATTGTATAGTGCCAGATGAATGCTGACAGTTAGACTGACCTGTATAGGAGGGGAGCATGGTGGTCATGATTGTATAGTGCCAGATGAATGCTGACAGTTAGACTGACCTATATAGGAGGGGAGCATGGTGGTCATGATTGTATAGTGACAGATGAATGCTGACAGTTAGACTGACCTATATAGGAGGGGAGCATGGTGGTCATGATTGTATAGTGACAGATGAATGCTGACAGTTAGACTGACCTATATAGGAGGGGAGCATGGTGGTCATGATTGTATAGTGACAGATGAATGCTGACAGTTAGACTGACCTATATAGGAGGGGAGCATGGTGGTCATGATTGTATAGTGCCAGATGAATGCTGACAGTTAGACTGACCTATATAGGAGGGGAGCATGGTGGTCATGATTGTATAGTGCCAGATGAATGCTGACAGTTAGACTGACCTATATAGGAGGGGAGCATGGTGGTCATGATTGTATAGTGACAGATGAATGCTGACAGTTAGACTGACCTATATAGGAGGGAGCATGGTGGTCATGATTGTATAGTGCCAGATGAATGCTGACAGTTAGACTGACCTATATAGGAGGGGAGCATGGTGGTCATGATTGTATAGTGCCAGATGAATGCTGACAGTTAGACTGACCTATATAGGAGGGGAGCATGGTGGTCATGATTGTATAGTGACAGATGAATGCTGACAGTTAGACTGACCTATATAGGAGGGGAGCATGGTGGTCATGATTGTATAGTGACAGATGAATGCTGACAGTTAGACTGACCTATATAGGAGGGGAGCATGGTGGTCATGATTGTATAGTGACAGATGAATGCTGACAGTTAGACTGACCTATATAGGAGGGGGCATGGTGGCATGGTAGTCAGATGAATGCTGACAGTTAGACTGTATAGGAGGGGAGCATGGTGGTCAGATTGAATGCAGATGAATGCTGACAGTTAGACTAGGAGGGGACATGGTGGTCATGATTGTATAGTGACAGATATGACAGGAGGGGGAGCATGGTGGTCATGATTGTATAGTGACAGATGAATGCTGACAGTTAGACTGACCTATATAGGAGGGGAGCATGGTGGTCATGATTGTATAGTGCCAGATGAATGCTGACAGTTAGACTGACCTATATAGGAGGAGGGGAGCATGGTGGTCATGATTGTATAGTGCCAGATGAATGCTGACAGTTAGACTGACCTATATAGGAGGGAGCATGGTGGTCATGATTGTATAGTGACAGATGAATGCTGACAGTTAGACTGACCTATATAGGAGGGGAGCATGGTGGTCATGATTGTATAGTGCCAGATGAATGCTGACAGTTAGACTGACCTATATAGGAGGGGAGCATGGTGGTCATGATTGTATAGTGACAGATGAATGCTGACAGTTAGACTGACCTATATAGGAGGGGAGCATGGTGGTCATGATTGTATAGTGACAGATGAATGCTGACAGTTAGACTGACCTATATAGGAGGGGAGCATGGTGGTCATGATTGTATAGTGACCAGATGAATGCTGACAGTTAGACAGATGACCTATATAGGAGGGGAGCATGGTGGTCATGATTGTATAGTGCCAGATGAATGCTGACAGTTAGACTGACCTATATAGGAGGGGAGCATGGTGGTCATGATTGTATAGTGACAGATGAATGCTGACAGTTAGACTGACCTATATAGGAGGGGAGCATGGTGGTCATGATTGTATAGTGCCAGATGAATGCTGACAGTTAGACTGACCTATATAGGAGGGGAGCATGGTGGTCATGATTGTATAGTGACAGATGAATGCTGACAGTTAGACTGACCTATATAGGAGGGGAGCATGGTGGTCATGATTGTATAGTGACAGATGAATGCTGACAGTTAGACTGACCTATATAGGAGGGGAGCATGGTGGTCATGATTGTATAGTGACAGATGAATGCTGACAGTTAGACTGACCTATATAGGAGGGGAGCATGGTGGTCATGATTGTATAGTGACAGATGAATGCTGACAGTTAGACTGACCTATATAGGAGGGGAGCATGGTGGTCATGATTGTATAGTGACAGATGAATGCTGACAGTTAGACTGACCTATATAGGAGGGGAGCATGGTGGTCATGATTGTATAGTGCCAGATGAATGCTGACAGTTAGACTGACCTATATAGGAGGGGAGCATGGTGGTCATGATTGTATAGTGCCAGATGAATGCTGACAGTTAGACTGACCTGAATATAGGAGGGGAGCATGGTGGTCATGATTGTATAGTGACAGATGAATGCTGACAGTTAGACTGACCTATATAGGAGGGGAGCATGGTGGTCATGATTGTATAGTGCCAGATGAATGCTGACAGTTAGACTGACCTATATAGGAGGGGAGCATGGTGGTCATGATTGTATAGTGACAGATGAATGCTGACAGTTAGACTGACCTATATAGGAGGGGAGCATGGTGGTCATGATTGTATAGTGACAGATGAATGCTGACAGTTAGACTGACCTATATAGGAGGGGAGCATGGTGGTCATGATTGTATAGTGACAGATGAATGCTGACAGTTAGACTGATATAGGAGGGGACATGGTGGTCTATATAGGAGGGGAGCATGGTGGTCATGATTGTATAGTGCCAGATGAATGCTGACAGTTAGACTGACCTATATAGGAGGGGAGCATGGTGGTCATGATTGTATAGTGCCAGATGAATGCTGACAGTTAGACTGACCTATATAGGAGGGGAGCATGGTGGTCATGAGTGACAGATGAATGCTGACAGTTAGGTGGTCATGGTGATTGTATAGTGACAGATGAATGCTGACAGTTAGACTGACCTATATAGGAGGGGAGCATGGTGGTCATGATTGTATAGTGCCAGATGAATGCTGACAGTTAGACTGACCTATATAGGAGGGGAGCATGGTGGTCATGATTGTATAGTGACAGATGAATGCTGACAGTTAGACTGACCTATATAGGAGGGGAGCATGGTGGTCATGATTGTATAGTGACAGATGAATGCTGACAGTTAGACTGACCTATATAGGAGGGGAGCATGGTGGTCATGATTGTATAGTGCCAGATGAATGCTGACAGTTAGACTGACCTATATAGGAGGGGAGCATGGTGGTCATGATTGTATAGTGCCAGATGAATGCTGACAGTTAGACTGACCTATATAGGAGGGGAGCATGGTGGTCATGATTGTATAGTGCCAGATGAATGCTGACAGTTAGACTGACCTATATAGGAGGGGAGCATGGTGGTCATGATTGTATAGTGCCAGATGAATGCTGACAGTTAGACTGACCTATATAGGAGGGGAGCATGGTGGTCATGATTGTATAGTGCCAGATGAATGCTGACAGTTAGACTGACCTATATAGGAGGGGAGCATGGTGGTCATGATTGTATAGTGCCAGATGAATGCTGACAGTTAGATGATTGACCTATATAGGAGGGGAGCATGGTGGTCATGATTGTATAGTGCCAGATGAATGCTGACAGTTAGACTGACCTATATAGGAGGGGAGCATGGTGGTCATGATTGTATAGTGCCAGATGAATGCTGACAGTTAGACTGACCTATATAGGAGGGGAGCATGGTGGTCATGATTGTATAGTGCCAGATGAATGCTGACAGTTAGACTGACCTATATAGGAGGGGAGCATGGTGGTCATGATTGTATAGTGCCAGATGAATGCTGACAGTTAGACTGACCTATAGGAGGATGGTGGTCATGGGTATAGTGCCAGATGGTGGTCATGATTGTATAGTGCCAGATGAATGCTGACAGTTAGACTGACCTATATAGGAGGGGAGCATGGTGGTCATGATTGTATAGTGCCAGATGAATGCTGACAGTTAGACTGACCTATATAGGAGGGGAGCATGGTGGTCATGATTGTATAGTGCCAGATGAATGCTGACAGTTAGACTGACCTATATAGGAGGGGAGCATGGTGGTCATGATTGTATAGTGCCAGATGAATGCTGACAGTTAGACTGACCTATATAGGAGGGGAGCATGGTGGTCATGATTGTATAGTGACAGATGAATGCTGACAGTTAGACTGACCTATATAGGAGGGGAGCATGGTGGTCATGATTGTATAGTGCCAGATGAATGCTGACAGTTAGACTGACCTATATAGGAGGGGAGCATGGTGGTCATGATTGTATAGTGCCAGATGAATGCTGACAGTTAGACTGACCTGTATAGGAGGGGAGCATGGTGGTCATGATTGTATAGTGCCAGATGAATGCTGACAGTTAGACTGACCTGTATAGGAGGGGTGCATGGTGGTCATGATTGTATAGTGCCAGATGAATGCTGACAGTTAGACTGACCTATATAGGAGGGGAGCATGGTGGTCATGATTGTATAGTGACAGATGAATGCTGACAGTTAGACTGACCTATATAGGAGGGGAGCATGGTGGTCATGATTGTATAGTGCCAGATGAATGCTGACAGTTAGACTGACCTATATAGGAGGGGAGCATGGTGGTCATGATTGACTTGGTGAGTGAAGAGTAGATTTTCTTCTTCCTCTGGACGGATCTCATTTTTAAGATCTGCTTTCAATTTGTGTTCCTTTTTGACACCAGACAAAATACTATTAGGAATATTAGACTACTTAACATTACACTTTACTAGACCACCATAATTGGAAGGTAGAGCATAGCACAGTACCATCTATGATACAGCTTCACAGATAACATCCAATCAAATGTACATAACACAGTTGTATTTCCACAAACCTCAGTTTTGAGGAATGCCAGCCGAGGAAACATGGTTTCTTCATCATAGCTCTCTAAGAGGATGCTGAAATTATCAATCTTGGCAGAGATAGATTTCTGAGATTTCCTAGAAGACATGATGATAACCATGTTACTCAAGTGGTGTGTCTTTGTCCCAGTAAATGTGTCTGTAAGGCATTGAGAACGTAACTTACTTGAATGTTTTTGAAAATATATTTCTAATGGAATCGCACAGAGAGTTGCTCAGAGAAGCGTTCATGTTTGTTTTTACTCCATTTGTTGACCTGCAGAACCCCTGGCCGTTGCATACAGCTCTCAGGGTCTGGTGGTACCCCCCTCCTCCTTTTCCTTTCTGAAAAAACATCAAATATGATCATCCTATTGTCAGATTGGAGAAAAGATTAGAGTTTTCCTAATTTTATCTTGTTCTTAGAGCAGCTCTGCCTCCATTGGAGAAACAATTGTGATTGTTTAAGTTTTGGCAAGAAATGCATTCCAAGTAATTCCAATTAAATATAGAGTTAGGGTTTGGGGTGGCATATACAAACCAGGGACCATATGTGAGCTTTCATCCAACCAATCACATTTGTTCAAATCAAATTGGCACATGCTTTGTAAACAACAGGTGTAAACTTACAGTGAAATGTTTACTTCTGGGCCAAACAATGCAGAGAGAGGAATAAATAGAAAAATAATAACACAAGGAATATATACACAATCAGTAATGATAACTTCGCTATATACAGCTGAAGTCAGAAGTTTAAATACACTTAGGTTGGAGTCATTAAAACTAGTTTTTCAACCACTCCACTTCAACCACTCTTGTTAACAAACTATAGTTTTGGCAAGTCGGTTAGGACATCTACTTTGTGCATGACACAAGGAAGTTTTCCAACAAATGTTTACAGACAGATTATTTCACTTATAATTCACTGTATCACAATTCCAGTGGGTCAGCAGTTTACATACACTAAGTTGACTGTGCCTTTAAAAAGCTTGGAAAATTCCTGAAAATTATGTCATGGCTTTAGAAGCTTCTGATAGGCTAATTGACAACATTTGAGTCAATTGGAGGTGTACCTGTGGATGTATTTCAAGGCCTACCTTCAAACTCAGTGCCTCTTTGCTTGACATCATGGGAAAATCAAAAGAAATCAGCCAAGACCTCAGAAAAAAATGGTAGACCTCCACAAGTCTGGTTCATCCTTGGGAGCAATTTCCTGAAGGTACCACATTCATCTGGACAAACAATAGTATGCAAGTCTAAACACCATGTGACCACGCAGCCGTCAAACCGCTCAGTAAGGAGACGTGTTCTGTCTCCTAGAGATGAACGTACTTTGGTGCGAAAGTGCAAATCAATCCCAGAACAACAGCAAAGGACCTTGTGAAGATGCTGGAGGAAACAGGTACAAAAGTATCTATATCCACAGTAAAACGAGTCCTATATCGACATAACCTGAAAGGCCGCTCAGCAAGGAAGAAGCCACTGCTCCAAAACCGCAATAAAAAAGCCAGACCATGGTTTGCAACTGCACAAGTGGACAAAGATCATACTTTTTGGAGAAATGTCCTCTGGTCTGATGAAACAAAAATAGAACTGTTTGGCCATAATGACCAAGCCGGAGAACACAATCCCAACTGTGAAGCACGGGGGTAGCAGAATCATGTTGTGGGGGTGCTTTGCTGCAGGAGGGACTGGTGGACTTCACAAAATAGATGGCATAATGAGGGAGGAAAATTATGTGAATATATTGAAGCAACATCTCAAGAGCACAGTCAGGAAGTTAAAGCTTGGTCGCAAATGGGTCTTCCAAATGGACAATGACCCCAAGCATACTTCCAAAGTTGTGGCAAAATGGCTTAAGGACAACAAAGTCAAGGTATTGGAGTTGCCATCACAAAGTCCTGACCTCAATTCTATAGAAAATCTGTGGGCAGAACTGAAAAAGCGTGTGCGAGCAAGGAGGCCTACAAACCTGACTCAGTTACACCAGCTCTGTCAGGAGGAATGGGCCAAAATTCACCCAACTTATTGTGGGAAGCTTGTGGAAGGCTACCCAAAACATTTGACCCAAGTTAAACAATTTAAAGGCAATGCTACCAAATGCTAATTGAGTGTATGTGACCCACTGGGAATGTGATGAAAGAAATAAAAGCTGAAATAAATAATTCTCTCTACTATTATTCTGACATTTCACATTCTTAAAATAAAGTGGTGACCCTAACTGACCTAAGACAGGGAATTCTTACTTGGATTAAATGTCAGGAATTGTGAAAAACTGAGTTTAAATGTATTTGGCTAAGGTGTATGTAAACTTCCGACTTCAACTGTACATGGGGTACCAGTACCATGTCAATATGCAGGGGTACGAGGTAATTGAGGTAGATATATACATATAGGTAGGGATAAAGTGACTAGGTAACAGGATAGATAATAAACAGTAACAGCAGTGCATGCTATGAGTCAAAAGAGACAAGAGTGCAAAAACGGTCAATGTAGATAGTTTGGGTAGGTATTGGTTAACTATTTAACTATTTAGCATACTAACAGATTAACAGACCATTGATCTTGAGAAAGAGCTGCATTTAGAAAAAGGTTGAATAAATTACGCTCAGAACAAGATTGAATAATCTGGGCTCAGAACAAGATTCAATAATCTGGGCTCAGATCAAGATTCAATAAACTGCGCTCAGATCAAGATTCAATAAACTGCGCTCAGATCAAGATTCAATAATCTGGGCTCAGATCAAGATTCAATAAACTGGGCTCAGAACAAGATTCAATAATCTGGGCTCAGAACAAGATTGAATAATCTGGGCTCAGATCAAGATTCAATAAACTGGGCTCAGATCAAGATTCAATAATCTGGGCTCAGATCAAGATTCAATAAACTGGGCTCAGATCAAGATTCAATAATCTGGGCTCAGATCAAGATTCAATAAACTGGGCTCAGATCAAGATTCAATAATCTGGGCTCAGATCAAGATTCAATAAACTGGGCTCAGAACAAGATTCAATAATCTGGGCTCAGAACAAGATTGAATAATCTGGGCTCAGAACAAGATTCAATAATCTGGGCTCAGATCAAGATTCAATAAACTGGGCTCAGATCAAGATTCAATAATCTGGGCTCAGATCAAGATTCAATAAACTGGGCTCAGATCAAGATTCAATAATCTGGGCTCAGATCAAGATTCAATAATCTGGGCTCAGATCAAGATTCAATAAACTGGGCTCAGATCAAGATTCAATAATCTGGGCTCAGATCAAGATTCAATAATCTGGGCTCAGAACAAGATTCAATAATCTGGGCTCAGAACAAGATTCAATAATCTGGGCTCAGAACAAGATTCAATAATCTGGGCTCAGAACAAGATTCAATAATCTGGGCTCAGATCAAGATTCAATAATCTGGGCTCAGAACAAGATTGAATAAACTGGGCTCAGAACAAGATTTAATAAACTGCGCTCAGATCAAGTTTGAAGAAGTAAAACTCCATTGAACCCTGCTAGAACCTTATGGCCCAGCCTAAGGTATCATTGACTTACTGGTGCTATCACTTCCTCCTTGGCTCTTGTCACACATGTCTTCTCTGACTCTAGCACTCCGGCTGAAAGGCACTTGTCAAACTCCATGTGAATGTCTGACATGAACTGGTCAATGTTCTGGAGCTCATCTTCCAGCCTTTGTTCTAGAAGCTTGTGCAATGTTTCTTTTTCGGTCTCCATCTTAAACACAACAGAGAAAAACCAATCCGTAAATTCAGTGAGTTGGTGCTAAGGTAAATTCATCACAAAAGGCTAATGTATTAAAGGCAATACCGATTTGGTGATCTCATGGTTTACCACGTGGACCAGGGAGAGGATCCCATACGCTCCATTCACATAGTCTCTCATCACTTTTTCTGACCTTTGGTCGTTCAGGCTTTTCAGCAGAGCTCTCAGCTCAGGTATCTCTGAAGACAAGATGTCTTTATTAATCTTTCTGTTTATGTAAAATTATCTTTAGGTCAGCAATCATTGTATGAGCAGAGACAGTTGTTGTTAGATTCACATTCAGGGTGAGAATATGACTTTAGAACAATGGATATTATATAATAACAGCTCCAACTCCAATAGATTAGGTGCAAAGAGGTATTTGCAAAGGGTATTTGCAAAGGGTAGGGCACTTGTATTACGTTTGGTTATGTTTAACCTCTGCCATACCCTAACACTTACCCTAATACACATTCATTATACAGTACCTAACAATCTGTTTGCACTTATTCCTTTTGTAGGTTTTGTTGCACAATAACGCAAGTGATCATACCTGTCTCTTCTTGTCTCAGAACGTAGTGATTATCCTTCTGGAATTCTTGAGAACTAACAGTAAACACCTGTATTTCATCTATAATCTGAATATATTTCATAGATGAAGTGACAAAAGATAAACAATACATCAATATAATTAGAAATCAATCATCAGTCAATCATTGCTGAAGTAGCTGAACTGGTTGTTTTGGAGTTACTTGAGGGACTTTTCCAAGCTTTTTGAAGAATACAAAAATTTCCCTATTCAATGAAATTCCGGTCTAAGAATGCTAATGCCATTTTAATGGATTTTATATTATTCTAATTCAAGGGAACACCTTTGTCTTGACAGATAACGTCATTCTAACACGGCCAAGTTGCCATGAACTATCAGTTCATTAGCATTTTTCGCATTTCATGTCCAAATCATCTTAAAGTAAATTTATTGAGCCACACAAGCAATTTGAGATGGTTTGAGATGCTTTGGGATGCTTTGGACATAAAATGCAAAACAATGCATTGGTTTTTTGACACAAAGCTAAAACATTTGGATTGCTGTCTAACCTCATCCATACACTACAAGGCAAGGAAACTATCCATTTAAGTTAAAACTGGACCTTTTTCTGGTTTCAATCAATCTATATATCTGAACCAAAGTTCCTTTATAATTTCTTATTTGGTTAAGAAAATAGAAAATAAAACATCTTACTTCATACGGGTTGCTGTAATTCTCTTGAATTTCCATCTTGGCTTGTTGATTTCGGTGCAATATGCATGCACGTTTCTGCTCCTCTGAATAGTTAGAAGAGTCCTAATTGCATGTGAAATAAGAGGAGACCATGGTTGATATCCATACAGTGACATATTCAATTCTCTATAAACCAACTATTTGTTTATAGTTCTGTAAACAATATATGTGTTATATTTTGTGTAGCTGTACCTCTATGTGAAGGTCTTCATCGTCCATTTCACTGAAATTAGATTTTTTTCTTAATTAGTGATGTATAAGCAGTGAAAATATGTCTATATCTTTGTATTTACAGTGCCTTCAGAAAGTATTCCGACCCCTTGACCTTTTCCACATTTTGTTCATTTACAGCCTTTAATAAATACCAATCAAAAGCTATTTACACACAATACCCCATAATGACAAAGCGAAAACAGGTTTTTAGACATTTTTGCAAATGTTTTAAAATACCTCTATAAAATAGAATACCTTATTTACATAAATATTCCAACTATGAGACTCAAAATTGGGCTCAGCTGCATCCTGTTTCCATTGATCAACATTAAGATGTTTCAACTACTTGATTGGAGTCCACCTTTGGTAAATACATTAAATTGATTGGACATGATTTGGAAAGGCACTGTCTATATTAGGTCCCACAGTTGACAGTGCATGTCAGAGCAAAATCCAAGCCATGAAGTCGAAGGAAATGTCAGTAGAGCTCTGAAACAGGATTGTGCCGAGGCACAGATCTGGCGAAGTGTACGAAAAAATGTATGCAGCATTGAAGGCCCCCAAGAGCACAGTGGCCTCCATTCTTAAATGGAAGAAGATTTGAACCACCAAGACTCTTCCTAGAGCGGGACACCCGGCCAAACTGAGCAAGGGAGGTGACCAAGAACCCGATGGTCACTCTGACAGAGCTCTATAGTTCCTCTGTGGAGATGGAAGAAACTTCCAGAAGGACAACCATCTCTGCAGCACTCCACCAATCAGGCCTTTATGGTAGGGTGGCCAGACGGAAGCCACTCCTTAGTAAAAGGCACATGACAGCCCACTTGGAGTTTGCCAAAAGGCACCTAAAGACTCTCCGACCATGAGAAACAAGATTCTCTGGTCTGATGAAACAAAGATTTAACTCTTTGGCCTGAATGTCAAGCGTCACGTCTGATGGAAACCTGGCACAATCCCTACGGTGAAGCATGGTGGTGGAAGCATCAGGACGAGGCAAAGATGAACGGAGCAAAGTACAGAGAGATCCTTAATGAAAACCTGATCCAAAGCGCTCCAGACCTCAGACTGGGGCGAAGGTTCAACTTCTGACAGTAAAATGACCCTAAGCACACAGCCAATACAATGCAGGAGAGGCTTCAAGACAAGTCTCTGAATGTCCTTGAGGCCAGCCAGAGCCCGGACTTGAACCCAATCGAACATCTCTGGAGAGACCTGAAAATAGCTGTGCAGCAACGCTTCCCATCCAACCTGACAGAGATTGAGAAGATCTTCAGAAAAGAATTGGGGAAATTCCCTAAATACAGGTGTGCCAAGCTTATAGCATCAAACTCAAGAAGACTTGAGGCTGTAATCACTGTCAAAGGTGCTTCAACAAAGTACTGAGTAAAGGTTCTGAAACCATATATAAATGTGATATTTCAGTTCTATACATTTTTTAAATTAGCATTATGAGGTATTGAGTGTAGATTGATGAGGATATATTTTTTTTATTAGACATTTTTGAATATGTCTGTAACCTAACGCAATGTGGAAAAAGTCAAGGGGTCTGAATCATTTCCCAAAGGCATTGTCATTGTATACCATTTTTTTTCAATAATTGCAATATTAAACTGTTAAAGCAGTTTGCAAAATATAAGATGAAAATGTCTCACAGCATATAATTGTCTGGGTTGATGATGTCTGTCTTAGTACAGATGAAGGTGATGTTCTGACACTGTCCACCAGGACCCATATTACTGATGCTGTTGTCCAGTATATTCCATGCATCACTGTCCGCTGCGGCCCGGTCAATGTCAGCCACCACCCACACAGAGGAGCACTTAGTAATGTACTATAAAAAAAACATGGTGTTCAGAAATGTTATTTAGAATGTTGAAACAATTGTAACAGTTGAAATAAAATAAAACATTGGATATAGTGTAAAATATTTGAAGCCATAATCAACATTTTACTCATCATTCAAGCTGAAACGTTTTAGGTGTACATGATGAGTTGAACGCCAGTGGTTCTAATGCTGGAATTCAATCTAACCCGCTGTAGTAATGTTTACAGTGACGTTATTAAAAAATAATCATTCCTGCACACATACACACTACACTTCTTTGAAGTAGGTTTTTATAGCTCTTATGAAAACATAGTTAATAAACAGTACACACGTTTTGTGTACTGTGGAAGGACCACCAGAGGGCAGGCTGGGCTCACGGATAGTAGCCCAACAAGGCATGGGAGACAAGGTAACCAGAGGGCAGGCTGGGCTCACGGATAGTAGCCCAACAAGGCATGGGAGACAAGGTAACCAGAGGGCAGGCTGGGCTCACGGATAGTAGCCCAACAAGGCATGGGAGACAAGGTAACCAGAGGGCAGGCTGGGCTCCGGATAGTAGCCCAACAAGGCATGGGAGACAAGGTAACCAGAGGGCAGGCTGGGCTCACGGATAGTAGCCCAACAAGGCATGGGAGACAAGGTAACCAGAGGGCAGGCTGGGCTCATGGATAGTAGCCCAACAAGGCATGGGAGACAAGGTAACCAGAGGGCAGGCTGGGCTCATGGATAGTAGCCCAACAAGGCATGGGAGACAAGGTAACCAGAGGGCAGGCTGGGCTCACGGATAGTAGCCCAACAAGGCATGGGAGACAAGGTAACCAGAGGGCAGGCTGGGCTCATGGATAGTAGCCCAACAAGGCATGGGAGACAAGGTAACCAGAGGACAGGCTGGGCTCATGGATAGTAGCCCAACAAGGCATGGGAGACAAGGTAACCAGAGGGCAGGCTGAGCTCATGGATAGTAGCCCAACAAGGCATGGGAGACAAGGTAACCAGAGGGCAGGCTGAGCTCATGGATAGTAGCCCAACAAGGCATGGGAGACAAGGTAACCAGAGGACAGGCTGGGCTCATGGATAGTAGCCCAACAAGGCATGGGAGACAAGGTAACCAGAGGGCAGGCTGAGCTCATGGATAGTAGCCCAACAAGGCATGGGAGACAAGGTAACCAGAGGGCAGGCTGGGCTCATGGATAGTAGCCCAACAAGGCATGGGCGACAAGGTAACCAGAGGCAATTAAGCACAGCTGACGGTACTAATGACATACTCTCCTTCCCCTATAAGAGAGAGAATGGAACCAGCAGAGAGAGGGGGGAAAACTATCTCTGGAACATGGCCACCGAGACAGAGGAGCTATCCAGGAAGAACCACTAAAACGGTGACAATCCTGTGACTTTTGTTGTAGTTTAAAGATAATCCTATTGTGTTCCTGTTTCATCTGGAGAAGAAGATGTTTGTTTTTCCTTGGAAGATTTTCATTGATTATGTTGGAGTGTTTGTGTTGACCAAATACCCTCAATAGAGAACTGTGTTCAATCAAGAAAACCTACTCCTGACTCGTTTATTCCACCTTTCCGCTTTAGAGTGACGCCCAATTACTTGGTCCGCTCTCAGTACGTTAAATGCATAATTTAGCTTGAATGCAAGAAGTGCTAGAATGTATTCTTAAAATAAATAGTTTGTTCTTTTTGCTTTTTGAGGTTCAGATTTTTTGGGTTCTGCATAAGCAGAAAAGAATCCCATACCTACTGTAAAATGTTTTGTTGGACCTTTGTTATCCTCTATGGCAGTGGTTCCCAAACCTTTCATAGTCCCGTGCCCCTCAAACATTCAACCTCCAGTTACATCCCCCCTCAAGCACCAGAGTCAGCATACCCTCAAATGTTGTTTTTTGCCATGATTGTAATCCTGCCCCCCCCCCCCCCCCACACACACACACACTATAAGATACACTCATTCTTATGTTTAATAAATGTATCTTATAGTGTGTGTGGCAGGGTTACAAAGTCTGTCTTAAATCCATTTCCACACACAGTTTTTGCGTGTATTTAGTTTTCATGCTAGTGAGGACCGAGAATCCACTCTCACATAGATACGTGGTTGCAAAGGGCATCAGTATCTTAACGGCGAGATGCAAATGAATTACTTAAAAATCATACAATGTGATTTTCTGGATTTTTGTTTTAGATTCCGTCTCACAGTTGAAGTGTACCTATGATAAAAATTACAGACCACTACATGCTTTGTAAGTTGGAAACCTGCAAAATCAGCAGTGTATCAAATACTTGTTCTCCCCAATGTATGTCTATGTCCTGGGAAATGTACTTGTTACTTACAACCTCATGCTAATCCCATTAGCGCACGTTAGCTCAACCGTCCCGTGTGGGGTCACCAATCCCATAGAGCAGGTATTCCCAAACTGCGGTAATCCAAATAAAATGTGATTCACATTTAAGGTGCTATTTTGCTTCAACTGTTCCTGAGGCCCTGGTTAAGGTCAACGGCATCATGAACTTTAGCCAGTACCAGGACATTTTATACAAAAACCTGGTTGCCTCTGCCAGGAGGCTAAAACTTAGATGCAAGTGGATCCCAGCAAGACAATAACCCAAAGCAGAAATCAAAATCCACAAAGAAATGGTTCATTGACGATAAAATAAAACAATTGAAATGGCCATCTCAGTCTCCGGACTTTAACCTCATTGAAAACCTGTCGTTTGAAATGAAGAGGGCAGTCCATAAGCGCAGGTGAAGGATATCAAGGATCTGAAAATATTTTGTATGGAGGAATGGTCTAAGACCTATCCCAATGTGTTCTCCAATCTCAATTTTTTGGGGAAAAAGACTAAATTATCCTCGCATGGTGAGGTATTGAAAACAGAGGCGCCAATACATTTTTGCTCTGACCTTTTTCTGCACATGAGCAGAAGCTTTGGGATCTGTAATCCGGAGAAGAAAAGGTCTGAGAAAAGTCTGATCCATAGCCACCTGTAAACAACATCTCTTTCTCTGGGCAATTGTATTGAATAGTATAAAATAATAGCATTTTCAACTTTTTTGAGCATACAATGTAGCTCAGTATTTGTATTATTTATTTTAAACAATGTTTTTTACTCATCTTTATCAAGGCTGCCAATAATTTGAGTTTGGACCTCTATATAAACTGATGCATGTTTACTATTTGAAAGTGATATAATCATAAAATACAAGTACATTTCTTTGCTTTTAGTTTGAAAACCGTGAACTGACAATATAAAATGTACTTCATTTTGGTAAGGGAGGCCTAACCAAAAACATTCTCTGATTAAACCACAGATACCACATATGACATTGCACCTGAATTGAGACATACTGTAAATGCATTCAGAAATTATCACAAAAGTAAAAGATTACCGATTCCCACATCTCATCTCTGGCCTTGTTGCAGTCTCCAGTTCCTGGAAGATCCACCAGCACAATGTGTTCCAGAAGATCCTTGGAGTTTGGCATCTTGATGGTCACATACTTCACAAGTGGCCAGTAGTGTATCTGAGATGATTTAGATTGTTTCCCATGTATCTTTCTTTTGCTTCGTATGTAGCAGGCGATCTCTGTAGAGAACTTAGTGGCCTGTCAAATAATGTAATATTATTCTTTAGTCACACTCTGCCACTTTACAACTTTCTGGTATATTTAAACATTGATGGCTATTATGCATTTCATGTTGTATGTCATGCTGTATTGAAGTTCAGGAGTTCAAATGGGAATCATTTGGACTCAAATTGGATATCAGACAGCAAAAAAGACCCTTATAAAAGAGGCTTAAAATGACTTACTGTGTCAAATGACAGGATTTTCCTAGTTGATGAGAGAAACTCTGGGATGTCGCTGAATGTCTGACTCCAGTGACTTCAGTTCATCAAAGCTTTTCCCGACTGCATCTTCTCCGTACAATGCCTGGATTTTACTGTTCGCCATATTCACCATCCTTTTATCTTTCTCCTCACCATCCATTTCTTTGATATTCAAAAGTGATTTCAGCTCCTTCTCCCATTCCTAAAAAAAAGTCAAACATTATTTTACTGAATATATTATATATTTATATGATGGATCAAAAGTTTAATTACCAAAATATTATAATTCATAAATTATAACTACTTTGTTGAGGTAAATGTACTTGATACAACTGTGATGTGTTGTTGTCTCACCTACAGTGGGGCATAAAAGTATTTAGTCAGCCACCAATTGTGCAAGTTCTCCCACTTAAACAGATGAGAGAGGCCTGTAATTTTCATCATAGGTACACTTCAACTATGACAGACAAAATGAGAGAAAAAAAAATCCAGAAAATCACATTGTAGGATTTTTAATGAATTTATTGCAAATCATGGTGGAAAATAAGCATTTGGTCACCTACAAACAAGCAAGATTTCTGTCTCTCAGACCTTTAAGAGGCTCCTCTGTCTTCCACTCGTTACCTGTATTAATGGCACCTGTTTGAACTTGTTATCAGTGTAAAAGACACCTGTCCACAACCTCAAACAGTCACACTCAAAACTCCACTATGGCCAAGACCAAAGAGCTGTCAAAGGACACCAGAAACAAAATTGTAGACCTGCACCAGGCTGGGAAGACTGAATCTGCAATAGGTAAGCAGCTTGGTTTGAAGAAATCAACTGTGGGAGCAATTATTAGGAAATGGAAGACATAAAAGACCACTGATAATCTCCCTTGATCTGGGGCTCCACGCAAGATCTCACCCCGTGGGGTCAAAATGATCACAAGAACGGTGAGCAAAAATCCCAGAACCACACGGGGGGACCTAGTGAATGACCTGCAGAGAGCTGGGTCCAAAGTAACAAAGCCTACCATCAGTAACACACTACGCCGCCAGGGACTCAAATCCTGCAGTGCCAGACGTGTCCCCCTGCTTAAGCCAGTACATGTCCAGGCCCGTCTGAAGTTTGCTAGAGAGCATTTGGATGATCCAGAAGAAGATTGGGAGAATGTCATTTGGTCAGATGAAACCAAAATATAACTTTTTGGTAAAAACTCAACTCGTCGAGTTTGGAGGACAAAGAATGCTGAGTTGCATCCAAAGAACACCATACCTACTGTGAAGCATGGGGGTGGAAACATCATGCTTTGGGGCTGTTTTTCTGCAAAGGGACCAGGACGATTGATCCGTGTAAAGGGAAGAATGAATGGGTCCATGTATCGTGCAATTTTGAGTGAAAACCTCCTTCCATCAGCAAGGGCATTGAAGATGAAACGTGGCTGGGTCTTTCAGCATGACAATGATCCCAAAGGAGTGGCTTCGTAAGAAGCATTTCAAGGTCCTGGAGTGGCCTAGCCAGTCTCCAGATCTCAACCCCATAGAACATCTTTGGAGGAAGTTGAAAGTCTGTGTTGCCCAGCAACAGCCCCAAAACATCACTGCTCTAGAGGAGATCTGCATGGAGGAATGGGCCAAAATACCTTGTGAAGACTTACAGAAAACGTTTGACCTCTGTCATTGCCAACAAAGGGTATATAACAAAGTATTGAGATAAACTTTTGTTATTGACCAAATACTTATTTTCCAAATAAATTCATAAAAAATCCTACAATGTGATTTTCTGGATTTTTTTTCTCTCATTTTGTCTGTCATAGTTGAAGTGTACCTATGATGAAAATTACAGGCCTCTCTCCTCTTTTTAAGTGGGAGAACTTGCACAATTGGTGGCTGACTAAATAATTTTGCCCCACTGTAGCTATTTTAAGATAAATGCATTAATTGTAAGTTTCTCTGTATAATATTGTTTGGGAAACCCTGTGCTAAAATACAAAAAAAGTAAATGTGATTATATTTGCATGGTGTCAGGCCAAAACGTGGTGCCTAGATGACTTACAGATTGCACCCTTAAAATGAAAAAGAATCTATATTCTAATGAAATTCACACTTGGGGTTTATCAACATTGCTAAAATCACCTCTTTAGAAATGAAGTCAATCTCTGCCACGTAGTTGGAGTCAGTCATATTGGCCTCCACCTGGATGATGACTGATGTGCAGGCGCCAACAGTCCCTGAGGGCAGCAAGGTCTTCACCCCCAAAATGGCATTCATCAGTGAGCTCTTACCAGCTCCTGACCTCCCAAATACACCAACAACAACTTTGTCGTCAATGATAGCCTCCAAAGCCGAGATTTTGTTCCTGTAAAGAGTGAAGCACAGAAAAGCAATGTCACACTAAAAATGCAATTAATTGACTTGAGGTCTATCTATACATAAACAGTAGAAAGCAGAGGGGTGTACTACGAAGTGAGATAGAGGAGTTTGCAAGCTAACTTTTGTCAACTCTGAATTCAAATTGGGATAACCGTTGATACTGTGGCTCACCTTTTAGCCAGGTATGTTTCTATGACAACGAATACTAAAGTTCTTACTCTACCTGCTTCAGGGCAGGCTAATTCCAATTTTCAGGAAGGTGGGCGTTTGATGCTAGTTCCCACTTCACAGGAGGGACGCTTCAAAATACATTTTTAAAATACATGCAAGTGATCTGTAAATTTGATTAAAGGTGTTAAATTACGAGCCTAGATTACCAAAAGAAACAACTAAGCTTCAGCTGAAGTCGGAAGTTTACATACACTTAGGTTGGAGTCATTGGGGCGGCAGGTAGCCTAGTGGTTAGAGCTTTGGACTAGTACCCGAAAGCCTGCAAGATCAACTCCCTGAGTTGACAAGGTAAAAAGCTGTCTTTCTGCCCCTGAACAAGACATTTAACCCACTGTTTCTAGGTCATCATTGAAAACAAAAATTGGTTCTTAACTGACTAGTTAAGTGAAGGACTTTTTTTAAACTGGTTTTTCTACAGACTAGGAATGCCTTGAAGATCACAATGGACCGGTTGGTGACCACTGCTGTAAACCATAGGTTGGGATTATGGTTCAGGAACTTGTTTGGTTAGCTAGCGAAACAAAGGTGACAAAAGAGAGCCATTCACAAAGAGACCTGTTCACATGTGAATTCTTAAAGAGATGGGTGTAGCTAAGGCTAAAGAGAATGTGAACAATGCTGAATGGCTTTCCAATAGGTGTTCAGTGTTCCTGAGTAGTCCAGTGTCAGTCCTGACTTGATGTACCAACTTTTTGAAGAATACAAGTACACTTACCTTAAATAACCAATGAAATCCATGTTTGCATATGGAGGTGACACCTTGTCTAGTCTGCTAAGGACTTTTCCAATGCCCTCTTTGGCCACTTTTATGACATCCATCTCTACACACACACACACACACACACACACACACACACACACACACACACACACACACACACACACACACACACACACACACACACACACACACACACACACACACACACACACATACAATGAGTTTACAATGTAATATTACGCTGTGGTATAATTTTTAACATCAGGTTTACTGCTTGTTTCTTAAAGTAGCTATTAAAACGAATATATCTTACCGAGGGTAGGTGTTGCTGCAGTTCCCTTTGCTATGGCACAAAGGCGTTTATTACCTTTACCTTCCCTGCCCTGATCATTTGAAGTAGAGGGGTCATTAGACCCTCTTTTGTGGCCTGAGAGAGAATCACAATCACTCAATGTTCAAGAAGATACATCATCTGTCCAAGAAAGTCAGTATTTCCTTTATGGTAGGCTGTACAACATTTATCTCAATATAATATACATTGGACATCAAGAAGTTATTATAGACATATTAATCCTCAACTGAAATAATGTGCATCTTAGACTTTCATGTACCTTGGGTAGGCATGATTTGACACCGTCCGGGGCTTCACTGATTATGGTGATGAAAACAGAGATAATACGTTTTCTGTGGGATTAGAATTCATCACAGGAAAGAGTCATTATCTGATTTCAGTGGAGGGGTCCTTAGAGGAGGACCATGCTACTCAGTGAATTTATTATCACAGGAAAGAGTCATTATCTGATTTCAGTGGAGGGGTCCTTAGAGGAGGACCATGCTACTCAGTGAATTTATTATCACAGGAAAGAGTCATTATCTGATTTCAGTGGAGGGGTCCTTAGAGGAGGACCATGCTACTCAGTGAATGTATTATCACAGGAAAGAGTCATTATCTGATTTCAGTGGAGGGGTCCTTAGAGGAGGACCATGCTACTCAGTGAATTTATTATCACAGGAAAGAGTCATTATCTGATTTCAGTGGAGGGTCCTTAGATGAGGACTATGCTACTCAGTGAATTTATTATCACAGGAAAGAGTCATTATCTGATTTCAGTGGAGGGGTCCTTAGAGGAGGACCATGCTACTCAGTGAATTGTTTTTAAGGAAAGAGTCATTATCTGATTTCAGTGGAGGGGTCCTTAGAGGAGGACCATGCTACTCAGTGAATTGTTTTTAAGGAAAGAGTCATTATCTGATTTCAGTGGAGGGTCCTTAGAGGAGGACCATGCTACTCAGTGAATTTATTATCACAGGAAAGAGTCATTATCTGATTTCAGTGGAGGGGTCCTTAGAGGAGGACCATGCTACTCAGTGAATTGTTTTTAAGGAAAGAGTCATTATCTGATTTCAGTGGAGGGGTCCTTAGAGGAGGACCATGCTACTCAGTGAATTGTTTTTAAGGAAAGAGTCATTATCTGATTTCAGTGGAGGGTCCTTAGAGGAGGACCATGCTACTCAGTGAATTTATTATCACAGGAAAGAGTCATTATCTGATTTCAGTGGAGGGGTCCTTAGAGGAGGACCATGCTACTCAGTGAATTTATTATCACAGGAAAGAGTCATTATCTGATTTCAGTGGAGGTGTCCTTAGAGGAGGACCATGCTACTCAGTGAATTTATTATCACAGGAAAGAGTCATTATCTGATTTCAGTGGAGGGTCCTTAGAGGAGGACCATGCTACTCAGTGAATTTATTATCACAGGAAAGAGTCATTATCTGATTTCAGTGGAGGGGTCCTTAGAGGAGGACCATGCTACTCAGTGAATTTATTATCACAGGAAAGAGTCATTATCTGATTTCAGTGGAGGGGTCCTTAGAGGAGGACCATGCTACTCAGTGAATTGCTTTTAATTTACGAACACCCTACACTTGGTTGTTATGACAGGTGTTGGTAAACATCTGCTATAAAATTGAATTAAATTGTTGCCAGTAACAGAGTTACAGTCACAAGCCCTTTTCATGACATGAAAACACCCTAGCAGCTCTACAAGGGTGAGTAAAATGTTCAGAGTGCAGTGTTCTCCTATTTGTGTCTATAAGCAACTAGCAAGTTAGCCAACTTTAGCCAGATAGCTTGTGTGCTTGACTGCTGTTGTGAGGTCAGAACGCTCGGATCAACTCAGAGAGCATAATGCTCTGAATTTATAAACAGACAATCTGACCATGCTCTAAATGTAGAAACACCCAGAGCACACTCTGAGCACAATCTGACAATATAGAGTGAATTTACGAATGCAACCAAAGTTGCAAATCTCTTACATTACTCACTTTTGCTTATCTAATTTGCAGGAATTTTAGCATTTAATTATCACCTTATAAGATATGAATCAAAATCTGGATCAATTTAGCCCAAGCTTAACCCTAATCAAACATAATTCAATTAATGTTGCTACTTACATATAAAACAAAAATATATTTTTATACTCACACAACATGAAGTTGCAAATCTCTTAAAAATGACTGATTTGTTTCCTTACTCTTATAGCAGTCCTAACCTATTACATGAGGAAATTGACTGGTTTGTTTCCTTACTCTTATAGCAGTCCTAACCTATTACATGAGGAAATTGACTGGTTTGTTTCCTTACTCTTATAGCAGTCCTAACCTATTACATGAGGAAATTGACTGGTTTGTTTCCTTACTCTTATAGCAGTCCTAACCTATTACATGAGGAAATTGACTGGTTTGTTTCCTTACTCTTATAGCAGTCCTAACCTATTACATGAGGAAATTGACTGGTTTGTTTCCTTACTCTTATAGCAGTCCTAACCTATTACATGAGGACATTGACTGGTTTGTTTCCTTACTCTTATAGCAGTCCTAACCTATTACATGAGGACATTGACTGGTTTGTTTCCTTACTCTTATAGCAGTCCTAACCTATTACATGAGGAAATTGAAGTTATTACATGTCTTTCCTTTAAATGAGTCCACACTGAAACGTTTAAACAAAAATATGCTGATACTTACCACATAAAGGCAATGTTCAGCAAATATATATTCTGTGCTACTGACACGCTCTCTACAGCAAGGAAACACACTGAACAGCAGATGTATGTGGCGTTGCATGAAGGAGTACTGCAGTGTAGGTGGGGCTGTTCTTTGTCATGTTCTGACAGGTTCAAGTTTATTGGCGTGGGTTTTGCCCTGGAGGCATACAGTGGCAAGAAAAAGTATGTGAACCCTTTGGAATTACTTGGATTTCTGCATAAATTGGTCACACATTTTGATCTGACCTTCATCTAGGTCACAACAATAGACACACAGAGTTAGCTTTTTTTCTCTATGGAATACATCATTTAAACAATCAGTGTAGGTTGGAAAAAGTATGTGAACCCCTAGGCTAATGACTACTCCAAAGGATAATTAGAGTCAGGAGTCCGATAATCTGGAGTCCAATCAATGAGATGTGATTGGAAATGTTGGTTAGAATTGCCCTGCCCTATACAAAACACTCACAAAATGTGAGTTTGCTAATCACAAAATCATTCCCTGATGTGAACCATGCCTCGAACAAAAGAGATATCAGAAGACTTAAGATTAAGAATTGTTGAATTGCAGAAAGCTGGAAAGGGTTACAAAAGTATCTCTAAAATACTTGATGTTCCTCAGGCCACGGTGTGACAAATTGTCTATAAATGGAGAAAGTTCAGCACTGTTGCTACTCTCCCTAGGACTGGCCATCCTGCAAAGATGACTGCAAGAGCACAGCGCAGAATGCTCAGTCTTTTTTTAACTAGCCAAGTCAGTTAAGAACAAATTATTATTTACAATGACAGCCTAGGAACAGTGGGTTATCTGCCTTGTTCAGGGGCAGAATGACAGCTGTTTACCCTGTCAGCTCAGGGATTCGATCTAGCAAACTTTCAGTTACTGGCCCAACACTCTAACCACTAGGCTACCTGCTGTCCCTGTCAATGAGGTTAAGAAGAATACTTGAGTGTCAGCTAAAGACTTACAGAAATCTCTGGAACATGCTAACATCTGTCATGACGTGGCCTTCTTTGGGTATAGCGAGTACCATCCCCCTTTTTCTCACCACCACTCTCTTCCCTCTACACACAGGTTCTGTTATCTCAGGTCGTAAATTCCAGGAGGAGACTCTCCTCATGGCCAGGCAGTATAGAGAGAGGGAGTTTCACAGTTGAACAAAGGAACTTCTTCTACATCACAGAACTTGAGAACTGAACAATATCCATGTTTTGGAGAATGTGTAAACGGTCGATGGAGAAGCCAGCTACGACACGGTCCAATTTGTTTTATGATTGTGACCTCAGGAAGGACAATACGGCCACATTACCAACAGAATAAGAGCAAATCTTCGATACTAATTGCTTGTCTACAGCTAGGAATTATGTCGACCTGAGATGCGAGGACCAACAACCGCCGAAACATCTATTCTATACGAATATTTCTGAATGGGAAGTATCCGTTCTAACCACGAAAAACATCTTGGAAGCAGATGGAGAGATGAGCGGATGAACTTTCCAACAGAAAGATGGATGATTCCAACAGAGATCTCTGACGACACACTGAGCGTAAATATATATATTGATTGCAATGATTCCCGAATGAGTGAGCGTTCATGTGCAAAGGATTAGAATTTCAATTAATAATTATCAAGTGTGTAGTGACTCTTGTAATTCCCGCCCTTCTCAGTCCACACCCACTTCCCTTTGTCCACCAAGCCGCCATATCGGCTTATTCCACTAGGGAACCTCCCCTATCATTTCTTTGTAACCATATCTACTGTTTGTTTGTTTATGCATTTCTGTGATTATTTAGTTAGTTAGTAAATAAATTATTAAGACAATTGATGTATGGATGATTCATAGTAAAGAAGGGTTTGTGCAGATAACCAACCATTTACGATGTTTGGAATGAGACTAACGTAAGGTAAAGAATCATTCATTAATTAGAAGACTAATTCATCAGATATTAAAATATCTGAAGAGTTATATTAGGAAAATGATTACTTTGTAATCTGAAGATTTCCCTTGGTGCCCCGACTTCCTAGTTAATTACATTTATCTGATTAGTTTAATCACGTAATAATAATGACAGAGAATTGATTTGAGAAAATAACAGTCTTCAATTTAATGATGCCAAAGACACGACACATTTCTGTTGACGAGTCTGGGAAACACTAAATATGTATGGTGTTCATGGGAGGACACCACAGAAGAAACCACTGCTGTCCAGAAAAACATTGCTGCATGTCTGAAGTTTGCAAAAGAGCACGTGGATATTCCACAGTGCTACTGGCAACATATTCTGTGGACAGATTAAACTAAAGTTGAGTTGTTTGGAAGGAACACACAACACCATGTGTGGAGAAAAAAAGGCACAGCACACCAACATCAAAACCTCATCCCAACTATAAAGTATGGTGGAGGGAGAATCATGGTTTGGGTCTGCTATGCTGCCTCAGGGCCTGGACAGCTTGCTATTGTTGACTGAAAAATGAATTCCCAAGTTGATCAAGACATTTTGCAGGAGAATGTAAGGCCATCTGTCCGCCCATATTGAAGCTCAACAGAAGTTGGGCGACGCAACAGGAAAACAACCCAAAACACAGAAGTAAATCAACTACAGAATGGCTTCAACAGAAGAAAATAAGCCTTCTGGGGTGGCCCAGTCAGTCTTGACCTCAACCTGATTGAGATGCAGTGGCATGACCTCAAGAGAACAGTTCACACCAGATTTCCCAAGAATATTGCTGAATTGAAACAGTTTTGTAAAGAGGAATGGTCCAAAATTCCTCCTGACCATTGTGCAGGTCTGATCCGCAACCACAGAAAACTTTTGGTTATTCTTTTATTAAATCCAAGGGTTCACATACTTTTCGCACTGTGCACTGTGAATGTTTACACGGTGTGTTCAATAAAGACATGAAAATGTATAATTGTTTGTGTTATCAGTTTAATTAAGCAGAATGTGTTTGTCTATTGTTGTGACTTAGACAGAGGTCAGATCAAAATGTATGACCAATTTAAGCAGAAATCCAGGTAATTCCAAATGGTTCACATACCTTATCTTTTTCACTTCATTTCATTACAGTCCCAACGGTGTGATTTGTTTGATCGTAGCTAGCTACATAGCTAGCTACATAGCCGTCTTTGTTTCAAAGATAATTGTGTAGTCTAGAGCGATTTTCTAGGTTAGCTAGCCAGCTATTGTCGTTCTCCTACGCAACGTAACGTAACCAACACTGCTAGCTAGCCAGCTAGCTCCCGATAAGCAGCATTGTAGAAACTTCACACTCAACGGTACGACTTGATTAGGGTAGTGTCAACAACGCAGCTAGCCTACCCCAGCAGTACTCTATCATTTTAATCATTTTAGTCAATTAGATTCTTGCTACGTAAGCTTAACTTTCTGAACATTCGAGACGTGTAGTCCACTTGTCATTCCAATCTCCTCTGCATTAGCGTAGCCTCTTCTCTAGCCTGTCAACTATGTGTCTGTCTATCCCTGTTCTCTCCTCTCTGCACAGACCATACAAACGCTCCACACCGCATGGCCGCAGCCACCCTAATCTGGTGGTCCCAGCGCACGACCCACGTGGAGTTCCAGGTCTCCGGTAGCCTCTGGAACTGCCGATCTGCGGCCAACAAGGCAGAGTTCATCTCAGCCTATGTCTCCCTCCAGTCCCTCGACTTCTTGGCTCTGACGGAAACATGGATCACCACAGACAACACCGCTACTCCTACTGCTCTCTCTTCGTCCGCCCACGTGCTCTCGCACACCCCGAGAGCTTCTGGTCAGCGGGGTGGTGGCACCGGGATCCTCATCTCTCCCAAGTGGTCATTCTCTCTTTCTCCCCTTACCCATCTGTCTATCGCCTCCTTTGAATTCCATGCTGTCACAGTTACCAGCCCTTTCAAGCTTAACATCCTTATCATTTATCGCCCTCCAGGTTCCTCGGAGAGTTCATCAATGAGCTTGATGCCTTGATAAGCTCCTTTCCTGAGGACGGCTCACCTCTCACAGTTCTGGGCGACTTTAACCTCCCCACGTCTACCTTTGACTCATTCCTCTCTGCCTCCTTCTTTCCCTCCTCTCCTCTTTTGACCTCACCCTCTCACCTTCCCCCCTACTCACAAGGCAGGCAATACGCTCGACCTCATCTTTACTAGATGCTGTTCCTCCACTAACCTCATTGCAACTCCCCTCCAAGTCTCCGACCACTACCTTGTATCCTTTTCCCTCTCGCTCTCATCCAACACTTCCCACACTGCCCCTACTCGGATGGTATCGCGCCGTCCCAACCTTCGCTCTCTCTCCCCCGCTACTCTCTCCTCTTCCATCCTATCATCTCTTCCCTCTGCTCAAACCTTCTCCAACCTATCTCCTGATTCTGCCTCCTCAACCCTCCTCTCCTCCCTTTCTGCATCCTTTGACTCTCTATGTCCCCTATCCTCCAGGCCGGCTCGGTCCTCCCCTCCCGCTCCGTGGCTCGACGACTCATTGCGAGCTCACAGAACAGGGCTCCGGGCAGCCGAGCGGAAATGGAGGAAAACTCGCCTCCCTGCAGACCTGGCATCCTTTCACTCCCTCCTCTCTACATTTTCCTCCTCTGTCTCTGCTGCTAAAGCCACTTTCTACCACTCTAAATTCCAAGCATATATTGTTCTGACTACACCGTTTCCATAGAGGCTTGCTATTCCATATGTAGAGTAAGGCAACATTTCAGAGAAATGGTCCATCACAACTGGACCATCACAAGGTTAAAGTTGGCCCTCTATGATAAGTATTTCCCTTCTATCTCTGTGGTGGCTGGACCTGTGTGGAATACAGTACCACCAGAGAACAGAGTAGCCCGTCAGAAACATACAATCTGACTATTAATAACATGACTCTGCACCCTTCTGGTTCAACACATTTGTACAAACTGAATGGTGTTAAATGTCAACATTTCAACATTAAAATAGTCATTTATAATCACTACATTAATAGAAGTAAATGAGAGAAATTAGGAAATGCACCACCCTATTATAGAGAAAGAATGTAATTACAAAGACAAAAGACATTTAAAAATGAACATTGTTACAAATGACTGTAAACACTAGGACACACTACTACCTGAAGGAACCTGATGTGTTTGTGGTAACATTCCACTCCTTGCCACTCCTTGGTGCATTTATCAAGAAGGCACGCCAGCGCCTGTCCTTTCTCAGGCGGCTGAAAAGACTTGCCACCAGTTTCTACAGATGTACCATTGAGCTGCATACTGACTGGCTGTATCACCGCCTGGTACGGCAGCTGCACCGCCCTCCACCACAAGGCTCTACAGACGGTGGTGAAGTCTGCACCGTTCATCACTGGGGTTGAGCTCTGAAGCATTAAAACTGCTGAACAGCTTATCAATGACTGTCTACCTGCAATCACTGGCTGTCTACACACAGCACTCCACACATTCCCAACCACACAGACTCACGCACACCCACACTCATTAATTTACACACACACACACACACTCACAGTGTATCCGGTGCACATGACAAATAAACTTATTTTTGATTTTGATTGATTCTTGTCATCCCAGAGTGTCTGGCATGACAAGAAGTGTCAAGTAGTGGAATGTTAGCACAAGCACAAGACCATAACATCTTTAACTTTAAATCATCATAGACTTGCTGTCGGTCATATCTCCCAACACTCCAATGCAGATTAGGAGCCTAGTGACTGTAGTATTCTGACATCCTGCTCTGGAAGAGGGACCGCTTGCTGCCCTTTGTCCAGCGGTCGAGGACCAACCCAGGTCATCACATTCATCAGTGGGAAGCTGCTGCCATTGGTAGAAGAATGGGATTAGAAATGTTACTGTAAATGTACATACTTCCCATCAAAATACATAAGAATACACACTATGAGAATACACACTATGAGAATACACACTGAATACACACACAAAAATACACACTATGGGAATACACACTCTGAATACACACATATGAATACACGCTCTGTCCACAAAACTGCACTGGACAACTGTTCTGCCTGCGGCTATGGAATCCTGACCTGTGCACCGGACGTACAACCTGTCCCAGACATATTATTTGACCCTGCTGGTCATTTATGAACATTTTAACATCTTGGCCATGTTCTGTTATAATCTCCACCCGGCACAGCCAGAAGAGGACTGGCCACCCCACATAGCCTGGTTCCTCTCTAGGTTTTCTCCTTTCTAGGGAGTTTTTCCTAGCCAACGTGCTTCAACACCTGCATTGCTTGCTGTTTGGGGTTTTAGGCTGGGTTTCTGTACAGCACTTTGAGATATCAGCTGATGTACGAAGGGCTATATAAATACATTTGATTTGATTTGACTCTTCAAAAATACCTTCCAATATTATAGCAGGAATTATCTGGAAACTGATCTTTAAATATACTGTATGATGTCTGTAAGAGGGCAGTGATTATTTATGCAACAAAATAATGGGGGGAATGCAATGCATACAATGCTGCAATATCGACAACACGATAAAATGAGTTGAATATCTGATGGACAGACAAATAGTTCATGTCTGTACAAGCCCTAAGTGAGGGCCGTCTATTTGAAATATGATGGTTTTGGGAAACTTTGCAAGTTACAGGGGCCGTTCTAATGTCCCTCCATGTTTCAGCTACTCATAGTGGGAGAGCAATAATAAAATATATTACATTTATCAGACACTTTTATGCAAAGGGTCTATATACACTGCTCAAAAAAAGAAAGGGAACACTTAAACAACACAATGTAACTCCAAGTCAATCACACTTCTGTGAAATCAAACTGTCCACTTAGGAAGCAACACTGATTGACAATAAATTTCACATGCTGTTGTGCAAATGGAATAGACAACAGGTGGAAATTATAGGCATTTAGCAAGACACCCCCAATAAAGGAGTGGTTCTGCAGGTGGTGACCACAGACCACTTCTCAGTTCCTATGCTTCCTGGCTGATGTTTTGGTCACTTTTGAATGCTGGCGGTGGCTTTCACTCTAGTGGTAGCATGAGACGGAGTCTACAACCCACACAAGTGGCTCAGGTAGTGCAGCTCATCCAGGATGGCACATCAATGGGAGCTGTGGCAAGAAGGTTTGCTGTGTCTGTCCGCGTAGTGTCCAGAGCATGGAGGCGCTACCAGGAGAGAGGCCAGTACATCAGGAGACGTGGAGGAGGCCGTAGGAGGGCAACAACCCAGCAGTAGGACCGCTACCTCCGCCTTTGTGCAAGGAGGAGCAGGAGGAGCACTGCCAGTGCCCTGCAAAATGACCTCCAGCAGGCCACAAATGTGCATGTGTCTGCTCAAACGGTCAGAAACAGACTCCATGAGGGTGGTATGAGGGCCGCGACGTCCACAGGTGGGAGTTGTGCTTACAGCCCAACACCGTGCAGGACATTTGGCATTTGCCAGAGAACACCAAGATTGGCAAATTCGCCACTGGCGCCCTGTGCTCTTCACAGATGAAAGCAGGTTCTCACTGAGCACGTGACAGACGTGACAGTCTGGAGACGCCGTGGAGAATGTTCTGCTGCCTGCAACATCCTCCAGCATGACCGGTTTGGCGGTGGGTCAGTCATGGTGTGGGGTGGCATTTCTTTGGGGGGCCACACAGCCCTCCGTGTGCTCGCCAGAGGTAGCCTGACTGCCATTATGTACCGAGATGAGATCCTCAGACCCCTTGTGAGACCATATGCTGGTGTGGTTGGCCCTGGGTTCCTCCTAATGCAAGACAATGCTAGACCTCATGTGGCTGGAGTGTGTCAGCAGTTCCTGCAAGAGGAAGGCATTGATGCTATGGACTGGCCCGCCCGTTCCCCAGACCTGAATCCAATTGAGCACATCTGGGACATCATGTCTCGCTCCATCCACCAACTGGACAGTCTGCACCACAGACTGTCCAGGAGTTGGCGGATGCTTTAGTCCAGGTCTGGGAGGAGATCCCTCAGGAGACAATCCTCCACCTCATCAGGAGCATGCCCAGGTGTTTTAGGGAGGTCACACAGGCACGTGGAGGCCACACACACTACTGAGCCTCATTTTGACTTGTTTTAAGGACATTACATCAAAGTTGGATCAGCCTGTAGTGTGTTTTTCCACTTTAATTTGGAGTGTGACTCCAAATTGGATTTCCATTGATAATTTTTGTGTGATTTTGTTGTCAGCACATTCAACTATGTAAAGAAAATGTATTTAATAAGAATATTTCATTCATTCAGATCTAGGATGTGTTATTTTAGTGTTCCCTTTATTTTTTTGAGCAGTGTATATTTCTGCATATATTTTTACATATGGATGGTCGTGGAAGTGAACCCATTATCCTGGCATTTCAATCACCATGTTCTACCAACTGAGCTTCAGGGGACCAGAGGAGTTTGATCTTACCCAGGTCCTGGACAAGACGAGGTTCATGGTTAAGGAGAGCTTTGTAGAAGGCAGATTTCACTCTTGTTCCTCCTGCTTGTAAAGCATCCGAAATTAGTCTCATTTGTTCCTGACTGGTCCCAGCCATAAGGAGTCTAGAGTACAATTCATCTGGGATCATCTCCTCCACAAGCAGGTCATCTGCTACATGCAGCACCATCTTGACCCTCTGAATGAGATCAGCCATATGCGTATCCACAAATGCTTCACCCGAGAGCTGGTTCAGTTCAGGCTCAGCACCTGAGATTCATGTCAGAAAATGGTTATGTTATTACAGCCATAATTAACTAAAACCCTTAAGAATAAATGTGTTCTACATAACAAGCCACTAAATACAACACAACATATTTAATGACCTGAATGTGTCTCTCTTAACAAGACTGATCACTTGATGATGTACATAACAATAACAATGATTGATTATTTTGTGCAAGACAAGACTCAAATACATTCCATATCAGACATGTAGCCATAGACAATGAGAAAGAAAACAAAACCCTACCAGGATTAGGGGTGGTTCAAACCCTACCAGGATGAGTAGTGGTTCAAACCCTACCAGGATTAGGGGTGGTTCAAACCCTACCAGGATTAGGGGTGGTTCAAACCCTACCAGGATTAGGGGTGGTTCAAACCCTACCAGGATGAGGGGTGGTTCAAACCCTACCAGGATGAGGGGTGGTTCAAACCCTACCAGGATTAGGGGTGGTTCAAACCCTACCAGGATTAGGGGTGGTTCAAACCCTACCAGGATTAGGGGTGGTTCAAACCCTACCAGGATGAGGGGTGGTTCAAACCCTACCAGGATGAGGGGTGGTTCAAACCCTACCAGGATGAGGGGTGGTTCAAACCCTACCAGGATTAGGGGTGGTTCAAACCCTACCAGGATTAGGGGTGGTTCAAACCCTACCAGGATTAGGGGTGGTTCAAACCCTACCAGGATTAGGGGTGGTTCAAACCCTACCAGGATTAGGGGTGGTTCAAACCCTACCAGGATTAGGGGTGGTTCAAACCCTACCAGGATTAGGGGTGGTTCAAACCCTACCAGGATTAGGGGTGGTTCAAACCCTACCAGGATGAGGGGTGGTTCAAACCCTACCAGGATTAGGGGTGGTTCAAACCCTACCAGGATGAGGGGTGGTTCAAACCCTACCAGGATGAGGGGTGGTTCAAACCCTACCAGGATGAGGGGTGGTTCAAACCCTACCAGGATGAGGGGTGGTTCAAACCCTACCAGGATGAGGGGTGGTTCAAACCCTACCAGGATTAGGGGTGGTTCAAACCCTACCAGGATGAGGGTGGTTCAAACCCTACCAGGATTAGGGGTGGTTCAAACCCTACCAGGATTAGGGGTGGTTCAAACCCTACCAGGATGAGGGGTGGTTCAAACCCTACCAGGATTAGGGGTGGTTCAAACCCTACCAGGATTAGGGGTGGTTCAAACCCTACCAGGATTAGGGGTGGTTCAAACCCTACCAGGATGAGGGGTGGTTCAAACCCTACCAGGATTAGGGGTGGTTCAAACCCTACCAGGATGAGGGGTGGTTCAAACCCTACCAGGATTAGGGGTGGTTCAAACCCTACCAGGATGAGGGGTGGTTCAAACCCTACCAGGATTAGGGGTGGTTCAAACCCTACCAGGATGAGGGGTGGTTCAAACCCTACCAGGATGAGGGGTGGTTCAAACCCTACCAGGATGAGGGGTGGTTCAAACCCTACCAGGATTAGGGGTGGTTCAAACCCTACCAGGATTAGGGGTGGTTCAAACCCTACCAGGATGAGGGGTGGTTCAAACCCTACCAGGATTAGGGGTGGTTCAAACCCTACCAGGATGAGGGGTGGTTCAAACCCTACCAGGATGAGGGGTGGTTCAAACCCTACCAGGATTAGGGGTGGTTCAAACCCTACCAGGATTAGAGGTGGTTCAAACCCTACCAGGATGAGGGGTGGTTTAAACCCTACCAGGATGAGGGGTGGTTCAAACCCTACCAGGATGAGGGGTGGTTCAAACCCTACCAGGATTAGGGGTGGTTCAAACCCTACCAGGATTAGGGGTGGTTCAAACCCTACCAGGATTAGGGGTGGTTCAAACCCTACCAGGATGAGGGGTGGTTCAAACCCTACCAGGATGAGGGGTGGTTCAAACCCTACCAGGATGAGGGGTGGTTCAAACCCTACCAGGATTAGGGGTGGTTCAAACCCTACCAGGATTAGGGGTGGTTCAAACCCTACCAGGATGAGGGGTGGTTCAAACCCTACCAGGATTAGGGGTGGTTCAAACCCTACCAGGATGAGGGGTGGTTCAAACCCTACCAGGATTAGGGGTGGTTCAAACCCTACCAGGATGAGGGGTGGTTCAAACCCTACCAGGATGAGGGGTGGTTCAAACCCTACCAGGATGAGGGGTGGTTCAAACACTACCAGGATTAGGGGTGGTTCAAACCCTACCAGGATTAGGGGTGGTTCAAACCCTACCAGGATTAGGGGTGGTTCAAACCCTACCAGGATGAGGGGTGGTTCAAACTCTACCAGGATGAGGGGTGGTTCAAACCCTACCAGGATGAGGGGTGGTTCAAACCCTACCAGGATGAGGGGTGGTTCAAACCCTACCAGGATGAGGGGTGGTTCAAACTCTACCAGGATGAGGGGTGGTTCAAACCCTACCAGGATGAGGGGTGGTTCAAACCCTACCAGGATGAGGGGTGGTTCAAACCCTACCAGGATGAGGGGTGGTTCAAACTCTACCAGGATGAGGGGTGGTTCAAACCCTACCAGGATGAGGGGTGGTTCAAAATCTGAAGATGTGTAGAAGAAAAGCAAATCATATGTATTTTATCCAGTGTGTTGAATACAGTTTAAATAAGTAGGGGGTGAGGGGTGTACAGTGTGTTGTATACAGTTTAAATAAGTTGGGGGTGAGGGGTGTACAGTGTGTTGTATACAGTTTAAATAAGTAGGGGGTGAGGGGTGTACAGTGTGTTATATACAGTTTAAATAAGTACAGTGTGTTGAATACAGTTTAAATAAGGGGGTGTACAGTGTGTTGAATACAGTTTAAATAAGTAGGGGTGAGGGTTACAGTGTGTTGTATACAGTTTAAATAAGTAGGGGGTGAGGGGTGTACAGTGTGTTGAATACAGTTTAAATAAGTAGGGGTGAGGGGTGTACAGTGTGTTGTATACAGTTTAAATAAGTAGGGGGTGAGGGTGTACAGTGTGTTATATACAGTTTAAATAAGTAGGGGGTGAGGGTGTACAGTGTGTTGAATACAGTTTAAATAAGTAGGGGTGAGGGGTGTACAGTGTGTTGAATACAGTTTAAATAAGTAGGGGGTGGGGTGTACAGTGTGTTGTACAGTTTAAATAAGTAGGGGTGAGGGGTGTACAGTGTGTTGAATACAGTTTAAATAAGTAGGGGGTGAGGGGTGTACAGTGTGTTGTATACAGTTTAAATAAGTAGGGGGTGAGGGGTGTACAGTGTGTTGAATACAGTTTAAATAAGTAGGGGTGAGGGTGTACAGTGTGTTATATACAGTTTAAATAAGTAGGGGGTGAGGGGTGTACAGTGTGTTATATACAGTTTAAATAAGTAGGGGGTGAGGGTGTACAGTGTGTTAATACAGTTTAAATAAGTAGGGGGTGAGGGGTGTACAGTGTGTTGAATACAGTTTAAATAAGTAGGGGTGAGGGTGTACAGTGTGTTATATACAGTTTAAATAAGTAGGGGTGGGGGTACAGTGTGTTATATACAGTTTAAATAAGTAGGGGGTGAGGGGTGTACAGTGTGTTATATACAGTTTAAATAAGTAGGGGGTGAGGGGTACAGTGTGTTATATACAGTTTAAATAAGTAGGGGTGAGGGTGTACAGTGTGTTATATACAGTTTAAATAAGTAGGGGTGAGGGTGTACAGTGTGTTATATACAGTTTAAATAAGTAGGGGGTGAGGGGTGTACAGTGTGTTGTATACAGTTTAAATAAGAAGGGGTGAGGGGTGTACAGTGTGTTGAATACAGTTTAAATAAGTAGGGGGTGAGGGGTGTACAGTGTGTTATATACAGTTTAAATAAGTAGGGGGTGAGGGGTGTACAGTGTGTTGCATACAGTTTAAATAAGTAGGGGGTGAGGGGGTACATATACAGTTTAAATAAGTAGGGGGTGAGGGTGTACAGTGTGTTATATACAGTTTAAATAAGTAGGGGGTGAGGGGTGTACAGTGTGTTATATACAGTTTAAATAAGTAGGGGGTGAGGGGTGTACAGTGTGTTATATACAGTTTAAATAAGTAGGGGGTGAGGGTGTACAGTGTGTTGAATACAGTTTAAATAAGTAGGGGGTGAGGGGTGTACAGTGTGTTATATACAGTTTAAATAAGTAGGGGTGAGGGGTGTACAGTGTGTTAATACAGTTTAAATAAGTAGGGGGTGAGGGGTGTACAGTGTGTTATATACAGTTTAAATAAGTAGGGGGTGAGGGTGTACAGTGTGTTATATACAGTTTAAATAAGTAGGGGGTGAGGGTGTACAGTGTGTTATATACAGTTTAAATAAGTAGGGGTGAGGGGTGTACAGTGTGTTATATACAGTTTAAATAAGTAGGGGGTGAGGGTGTACAGTGTGTTGATATACAGTTTAAATAAGTAGGGGTGAGGGGTGTACAGTGTGTATACAGTTTAAATAACAGGGGTGAGGGGTGTACAGTGTGTTGAATACAGTTTAAATAAGTAGGGGGTGAGGGGTGTACAGTGTGTTGAATACAGTTTAAATAAGTAGGGGTGAGGGGTGTACAGTGTGTTATATACAGTTTAAATAAGTAGGGGTGAGGGTGTACAGTGTGTTATATACAGTTTAAATAAGTAGGGGTGAGGGGTGTACAGTGTGTTGAATACAGTTTAAATAAGTATGGGGTGAGGGGTGTACAGTGTGTTATATACAGTTTAAATAAGTAGGGGTGAGGGGTGTACAGTGTGTTATATACAGTTTAAATAAGTAGGGGTGAGGGTGGACAGTGTGTTATATACAGTTTAAATAAGTAGGGGGTGAGGGTGGACAGTGTGTTATATACAGTTTAAATAAGTAGGGGTGAGGGGTGTACAGTGTGTTATATACAGTTTAAATAAGTAGGGGGTGAGGGGTGTACAGTGTGTTATATACAGTTTAAATAAGTAGGGGTGAGGGTGTACAGTGTGTTATATACAGTTTAAATAAGTAGGGGTGAGGGGTGTACAGTGTGTTGAATACAGTTTAAATAAGTAGGGGTGAGGGTGTACAGTGTGTTATATACAGTTTAAATAAGTAGGGGTGAGGGGTACAGTGTGTTATATACAGTTTAAATAAGTAGGGGTGAGGGGTGTACAGTGTGTTATATACAGTTTAAATAAGTAGGGGGTGAGGGGTGTACAGTGTGTTATATACAGTTTAAATAAGTAGGGGGTGAGGGGTGTACAGTGTGTTATATACAGTTTAAATAAGTAGGGGGTGAGGGTGTACAGTGTGTTATATACAGTTTAAATAAGTAGGGGGTGAGGGGTGTACAGTGTGTTGAATACAGTTTAAATAAGTAGGGGTGAGGGTGTACAGTGTGTTGAATACAGTTTAAATAAGTAGGGGGTGAGGGGTGTACAGTGTGTTGAATACAGTTTAAATAAGTAGGGGTGAGGGTGTACAGTGTGTTGAATACAGTTTAAATAAGTAGGGGGTGAGGGGGTACAGTGTGTTATATACAGTTTAAATAAGTAGGGGGTGAGGGTGTACAGTGTGTTATATACAGTTTAAATAAGTAGGGGGTGAGGGGTGTACAGTGTGTTGAATACAGTTTAAATAAGTAGGGGTGAGGGGTGTACAGTGTGTTATATACAGTTTAAATAAGTAGGGGTGAGGGGTGTGACAGTGTGTTATATACAGTTTAAATAAGTAGGGGGTGAGGGGTGTACAGTGTGTTATATACAGTTTAAATAAGTAGGGGTGGGGTGTACAGTGTGTTATATACAGTTTAAATAAGTAGGGGTGAGGGGGTGGACAGTGTGTTATATACAGTTTAAATAAGTAGGGGGTGAGGGTGTACAGTGTGTTATATACAGTTTAAATAAGTAGGGGGTGAGGGTGTACAGTGTGTTATATACAGTTTAAATAAGTAGGGGGTGAGGGGTGTACAGTGTGTTATATACAGTTTAAATAAGTAGGGGTGAGGGGTGTACAGTGTGTTATATACAGTTTAAATAAGTAGGGGGTGAGGGGTTACAGTGTGTTATATACAGTTTAAATAAGTAGGGGGTGAGGGGTGTACAGTGTGTTATATACAGTTTAAATAAGTAGGGGTGAGGGGTGTACAGTGTGTTATATACAGTTTAAATAAGTAGGGGTGGGGTGAGTGTTATATACATTTAAATAAGTAGGGGTGAGGGTGTACAGTGTGTACAGTTTAAATAAGTAGGGGGTGAGGGGTGACAGTGTGTTATATACAGTTTAAATAAGTAGGGGGTGAGGGGTGTACAGTGTGTTATATACAGTTTAAATAAGTAGGGGGTGAGGGGTGTACAGTGTGTTATATACAGTTTAAATAAGTAGGGGTTACAGTGTGTTATATACAGTTTAAATAAGTAGGGGTGAGGGGTGTACAGTGTGTTATATACAGTTTAAATAAGTAGGGGTGAGGGGTGTACAGTGTGTTATATACAGTTTAAATAAGTAGGGGTGAGGGTGGACAGTGTGTTGTATACATTTAAATAAGTAGGGGGTGAGGGGTGTACAGTGTGTAATACAGTTTAAATAAGTAGGGGGTGAGGGGTGTACAGTGTGTTGAATACAGTTTAAATAAGTAGGGGGTGAGGGGTGTACAGTGTGTTGAATACAGTTTAAATAAGTAGGGGTGAGGGGTGTACAGTGTGTTGAATACAGTTTAAATAAGTAGGGGGTGAGGGGTGTACAGTGTGTTATATACAGTTTAAATAAGTAGAGGGGTGTACAGTGTGTTGAATACAGTTTAAATAAGTTGGGGGTGAGGGGTGTACAGTGTGTTATATACAGTTTAAATAAGTAGGGGGTGAGGGGTGTACAGTGTGTTATATACAGTTTAAATAAGTAGGGGTGAGGGGGTACAGTGTGTTATATACAGTTTAAATAAGTAGGGGTGAGGGGGTACAGTGTGTTATATACAGTTTAAATAAGTAGGGGGTGAGGGGTGTACAGTGTGTTGAATACAGTTTAAATAAGTAGGGTGAGGGGACAGTGTGTTATATACAGTTTAAATAAGTAGGGGGTGAGGGGTGTACAGTGTGTTATATACAGTTTAAATAAGTAGGGGTGAGGGTGTACAGTGTGTTATATACAGTTTAAATAAGTAGGGGTGAGGGTGTACAGTGTGTTATATACAGTTTAAATAAGTAGGGGGTGAGGGGTGTACAGTGTGTTATATACAGTTTAAATAAGTAGGGGTGAGGGTGTACAGTGTGTTATATACAGTTTAAATAAGTAGGGGGTGAGGGGTGTACAGTGTGTTATATACAGTTTAAATAAGTAGGGGTGAGGGGTGTACAGTGTGTTACATACAGTTTAAATAAGTAGGGGGTGAGGGGTACAGTGTGTTATATACAGTTTAAATAAGTAGGGGGTGAGGGGTGTACAGTGTGTTATATACAGTTTAAATAAGTAGGGGTGGACAGTGTGTTATATACATAAATAAGCAGGGGTGAGGGGTGTACAGTGTTATATACAGTTTAAATAAGTAGGGGTGAGGGGTGAGTGTGTTATATGTTTAAATAACAGGGGGTGTGTTGTTATATACAGTTTAAATAAGTTTAAATACAGTTTAGGGGGTGAGGGGTGTACAGTGTGTTATATACAGTTTAAATAAGTAGGGGGTGAGGGGTGGACAGTGTGTTATATACAGTTTAAATAAGTAGGGGGTGAGGGGTGTACAGTGTGTTATATACAGTTTAAATAAGTAGGGGTGAGGGGTACAGTGAATACAGTTTAAATAAGTAGGGGGTGAGGGTACAGTGTTTAAAGTTTAAGTAGGGGGTGAGGGTGTACAGTGTGTTATATACAGTTTAAATAAGTAGGGGGTGAGGGGTGTACAGGTGTTGAATACAGTTTAAATAAGTAGGGGTGAGGGGTGTACAGTGTGTTATATACAGTTTAAATAAGTAGGGGTGAGGGGTGTACAGTGTGTTGAATACAGTTTAAATAAGTAGGGGGTGAGGGGGTACAGTGTGTTGTATACAGTTTAAATAAGTAGGGGTGAGGGGTGTACAGTGTGTTAATACAGTTTAAATAAGTAGGGGTGAGGGTGTACAGTGTGTTGAATACAGTTTAAATAAGTAGGGGTGAGGGGTACAGTGTGTTATATACAGTTTAAATAAGTAGGGGGTGAGGGGTGTACAAATACAGTTTAAATAAGTAGGGGGTGAGGGGTGTACAGTGTGTTATATACAGTTTAAATAAGTAGGGGGTGAGGGGTGTACAGTGTGTTGAATACAGTTTAAATAAGTAGGGGGTGAGGGGTGTACAGTGTGTTATATACAGTTTAAATAAGTAGGGGTGAGGGTGTACAGTGTGTTAATACAGTTTAAATAAGTAGGGGGTGAGGGTGTACAGTGTGTTATATACAGTTTAAATAAGGGGTGAGGGGGGTGTTATATACAGTTTAAATAATAGGGGTGAGGGGGTACAGTGTGTTATATACAGTTTAAATAAGTAGGGGTGAGGGGTGGACAGTGTGTTATATACAGTTTAAATAAGTAGGGGTGAGGGGTGTACAGTGTGTTATATACAGTTTAAATAAGTAGGGGTGAGGGGTGTACAGTGTGTTATATACAGTTTAAATAAGTAGGGGGTGAGGGGTACAGTGTGTTATATACAGTTTAAATAAGTAGGGGGTGAGGGGTGTACAGTGTGTTATATACAGTTTAAATAAGTAGGGGTGAGGGGTGTACAGTGTGTTATATACAGTTTAAATAAGTAGGGGTGAGGGGTGTACAGTGTGTTATATACAGTTTAAATAAGTAGGGGTGAGGGGGGTGTGTAGGGGGTGAGGGGTACAGTGTGTTATATACAGTTTAAATAAGTAGGGGGTGAGGGGTGTACAGTGTGTTATATACAGTTTAAATAAGTAGGGGGTGAGGGTGTACAGTGTGTTATATACAGTTTAAATAAGTAGGGGTTTACAAATACAGTTTAAATAAGTAGGGGGTGAGGGTGGACAGTGTGTGAATACAGTTTAAATAAGTAGGGGGTGAGGGGTGTACAGTGTGTTATATACAGTTTAAATAAGTAGGGGTGAGGGTGTACAGTGTGTTATATACAGTTTACAAATAAGTTTAAATAAGGGGGTGAGGGTGTACAGTGTGTTATATACAGTTTAAATTTAACAGTGTGTTATATACAGTTTAAATAAGTAGGGGGTGAGGGGTGTACAGTGTGTTGAATACAGTTTAAATAAGTAGGGGTGAGGGTGTACAGTGTGTTATATACAGTTTAAATAAGTAGGGGTGAGGGGTGTACAGTGTGTTATATACAGTTTAAATAAGTAGGGGGTGAGGGGTGTACAGTGTGTTGAATACAGTTTAAATAAGTAGGGGGTGAGGGGTGTACAGTGTGTTATATACAGTTTAAATAAGTAGGGGGTGAGGGGTGTACAGTGTGTTGAATACAGTTTAAATAAGTAGGGGTGAGGGGTGACAGTGTGTTATATACAGTTTAAATAAGTAGGGGGTGAGGGGTGGACAGTGTGTTATATACAGTTTAAATAAGTAGGGGGTGAGGGGTGGACAGTGTGTTATATACAGTTTAAATAAGTAGGGGGTGAGGGTGGCACAGTGTGTTATATACAGTTTTAAATAAGTGTTATATACAGTTTAAATAAGTAGGGGGTGAGGGTGTACAGTGTGTTATATACAGTTTAAATAAGTAGGGGGTGAGGGGTGTACAGTGTGTTATATACAGTTTAAATAAGTAGGGGGTGAGGGGTGTACAGTGTGTTATATACAGTTTAAATAAGTAGGGGGTGAGGGGTACAGTGTGTTATATACAGTTTAAATAAGTAGGGGGTGAGGGTGTACAGTGTGTTATATACAGTTTAAATAAGTAGGGGGTGAGGGGTGTACAGTGTGTTATATACAGTTTAAATAAGTAGGGGTGAGGGGTGTACAGTGTGTTAATACAGTTTAAATAAGTAGGGGGGTGAGGGGTGTACAGTGTGTTATATACAGTTTAAATAAGTAGGGGTGAGGGTGTACAGTGTGTTAATACAGTTTAAATAAGTAGGGGGTGAGGGGTGTACAGTGTGTTGAATACAGTTTAAATAAGTAGGGGTGAGGGGTGTACAGTTATATACAGTTTAAATAAGTAGGGGGTGTACAGTGTGTTATATACAGTTTAAATAAGTAGGGGTACAGTGTTTATATACAGTTTAAATAAGTAGGGGTGAGGGGTGTACAGTGTGTTGAATACAGTTTAAATAAGTAGGGGGTGAGGGGGTACAGTGTGTTATATACAGTTTAAATAAGTAGGGGGTGAGGGGTGTACAGTGTGTTATATACAGTTTAAATAAGTAGGGGGTGAGGGGTGTACAGTGTGTTGAATACAGTTTAAATAAGTAGGGGGTGAGGGGTGTACAGTGTGTTATATACAGTTTAAATAAAGGGGGTGAGGGTGGACAGGTGTTGAATACAGTTTAAATAAGTAGGGGGTGAGGGTGTACAGTGTGTTATATACAGTTTAAATAAGTAGGGGGTGAGGGGTGTACAGTGTGTTTATACATAAACAGTTTAAATAAAGTAGGGGGTGAGGGGTACAGTGTGTTGAATACAGTTTAAATAAGTAGGGGGTGAGGGTGTACAGTGTGTTATATACAGTTTAAATAAGTAGGGGGTGAGGGTACAGTGTGTTATATACAGTTTAAATAAGTAGGGGTGAGGGGTGTACAGTGTGTTATATACAGTTTAAATAAGTAGGGGTGAGGGGCACAGTGTGTTATATACAGTTTAAATAAGTAGGGGGTGAGGGGTGTACAGTGTGTTATATACAGTTTAAATAAGTAGGGGGTGAGGGGTGTACAGTGTGTTATATACAGTTTAAATAAGTAGGGGGTGAGGGGTGTACAGTGTGTTATATACAGTTTAAATAAGTAGGGGGTGAGGGGTGTACAGTGTGTTATATACAGTTTAAATAAGTAGGGGGTGAGGGTGTACAGTGTGTTGAATACAGTTTAAATAAGTAGGGGTGAGGGGTGTACAGTGTGTTATATACAGTTTAAATAAGTAGGGGTGAGGGGTGTACAGTGTGTTATATACATTATTTAAATAAGTAGGGGGTGAGGGGTGTACAGTGTGTTATATACAGTTTAAATACAGTTTAAATAAGTAGGGGTGTACAGTGTGTTGAATACAGTGGGGGTGAGGGGTGTACAGTGTTGAATAGTTTAAATAAGTAGGGGGTGAGGGTGTACAGTGTGTTATATACAGTTTAAATAAGTAGGGGTGAGGGGTGTACAGTGTGTTGATATACAGTTTAAATAAGTAGGGGGGGTGAGGGTAGGGGTGAGGGGTACAGTGTGTTATATAAATAAGTCAGGGGTGAGGGGTGTACAGTGTGTTAACAGTTTAAATAAAGGGGTGAGGGGGTACAGTGGTTGAATACAGTTTAAATAAGAGGGTGAGGGGTACAGTGTGTTATATACAGTTTAAATAAGTAGGGGTGAGGGTGTACAGTGTGTTGAATACAGTTTAAATAAGTAGGGGTGAGGGGTGTACAGTGTGTTATATACAGTTTAAATAAGTAGGGGTGAGGGGTGTACAGTGTGTTATATACAGTTTAAATAAGGGGGTGAGGGTGTACAGTGTGTTATATACAGTTTAAATAAGTAGGGGTGAGGGGTGTACAGTGTGTTATATACAGTTTAAATAAGTAGGGGGTGAGGGGTGCACAGTGTGTTATATACAGTTTAAATAAGTGAGGGTGTACAGTGTGTTATTATATACAGTGTATTTATTTAAATAAGTAGGGGTGAGGGGGGTGTTATATACAGTTTAAACAACAGGGGGTGAGGGGTGTGTTATATACAGTTTAAATAAGTAGGGGTGAGGGTGGACAGTGTGTTGAATACATAAACAAGTTTAAATAAGTAGGGGTGAGGGCCAACAGTGTACAGTAAATAAGTAGGGGTGAGGGGTGTACATACAGTTTAAATAAGTAGGGGTGAGGGGTGTACAGTGTGTTATATACAGTTTAAATAAGTAGGGGTGAGGGTGGGGTGTACAGTGTGTTATATACAGTTTAAATAAGTAGGGGGTGAGGGGTACAAATACAGTTTAAATAAGTAGGGGGTGAGGGTGTACAGTGTTGTTACATTTAGGGGTGAGGGGTACAGTTTAAATAAAAGTAGGGGGTGAGGGTGTACAGGGTGTACAGTAAATAAGCAGGGGGTGAGGGGTGTACAGTGTGTTATATACAGTTTAAATAAGTAGGGGGTGAGGGGTGTACAGTGTTATATACAGTTTAAATAAGTAGGGGTGAGGGGGTGCAGTGTGAATATACAGTTTAAATAAGTAGGGGGTGAGGGGTGTACAGTGTGTTATATACAGTTTAAATAAGTAGGGGGTGAGGGGTGTACAGTGTTGAATACAGTTTAAATAAGTAGGGGGTGAGGGGTGTACAGTGTGTACAGAAATTAAATACAGTTGTTATATACAGTTAAATAAGTAGGGGTGAGGGTGTACAGTGTGTTATATACATAAATAAGTAGGGGGTGAGGGGTACAGTGTGTATTAAATAAATAAGCAGGGGTGAGGGTGTACAGTGTACAGTTAGGGTGAGGGGTGTACAGTGTTTAAATACAGTAAATAAGTAGGGGGTGAGGGGTGTACAGTGTGTTATATACAGTTTGAGGGGGTGAGGGTACAGTTTAAATAAGGGGTGAGTGTACAGTGTGTTATATACAGTTTAAATAAGTAGGGGTGAGGGTACAGTGTGTTATATACAGTTTAAATAAGTAGGGGTGAGGGGTGGACAGTGTGTTTTATACATTTTAAATAAGTAGGGGGTGAGGGTGTACAGTGTGTTATATACAGTTTAAATAAGTAGGGGGTACAGTGTGTTTATACAGTTTAAATAAGTAGGGGTGAGGGGTGTACAGTGTGTTATATACAGTTTAAATAAGTAGGGGTGAACAGTGTGTTACAGTTTAAACAAGTAGGGGTGAGGGGTGACAGTGTGTTATATACAGTTTAAATAAGTAGGGGTGAGGGGTGTACAGTGTGTTATATACAGTTTAAATAAGTAGGGGGTGAGGGGTGTACAGTGTTATATACAGTTTAAATAAGTAGGGGGTGATACAGTGTTTAAATAAATAAGGGGGTGAGGGTGTACAGTGTGTTATATACAGTTTAAATAAGTAGGGGTGAGGGTGTACAGTGTGTTATATACAGTTTAAATAAGTAGGGGTGAGGGGTACAGTGTGTTGAATACAGTTTAAATAAGTTGGGGGTGAGGGTGTGTTATATACAGTTTAAATAAGTAGGGGGTGAGGGGTGTACAGTTAAATACAGTTTAAATAAGGGGGTGAGGCACAGTGTACAGTGTTATATACAGTTTAGTAGGGGGTGAGGGGGACAGTGTGTTATATACAGTTTTTAAATACAGTTTAGGGGGTGAGGGTGTACAGTGTGTTATATACAGTTTAAATAAGTAGGGGGTGAGGGGTGTACAGTGTGTTATATACAGTTTAAATAAGTAGGGGTGAGGGGTGACAGTGTGTTATATACAGTTTAAATAACAGGGGGTGAGGGGTTAAGTGTGTTATAAGTTTAAATAAGTAGGGGTGAGGGTGTACAGTGTGTTGAACACAGTTTAAATAAGTAGGGGGTGAGGGGTGTACAGTGTGTTATACAGTTTAAATAAGTAGGGGGTGAGGGGTGTACAGTGTGTTATATACAGTTTAAATAAGTAGGGGTGAGGGGTAGTGTGTTGAATAAGTTTAAATAAGGGGGTGAGGGTGTACAGTGTGTTAGGGGTGAGGGGTGTACAGTTTAAATAAGGGGGTGAGGGTTATATACAGTTTTGAGGGTGAGGGGTACAGTGTGTTATATACAGTTTAAATAAGTAGGGGGTGAGGGGTGTACAGTGTGTTGAATACAGTTTAAATAAGAGGGGGTGAGGGGTACAGTGTGTTATACAGTTTAAATAAGTAGGGGTGAGGGGTACAGTGTGTTGTATACAGTTTAAATAAGTAGGGGTGAGGGTGTACAGTGAATACAGTTTTAGGGGTGAGGGGTGTACAGTGTTTGAATACAGTTTAAATAAGTAGGGGTGAGGGTGTACAGTGTGTTATATACAGTTTAAAAAGTAGGGGTGAGGGGTGTACAGTGTGTTGAATACAGTTTAAATAAGTAGGGGTGGACAGTGTTTTAAATAAGTAGGGGGTGAGGGGTGTACAGTGTATACAGTTTAAATAAGTAGGGGGTGAGGGGTGAATACAGTTTAAAAATAAGTTTAATAAGGGGTGAGGGGGTACAGTGTGTTACACAGTAAATAAGAGGGGTGACAGTGTGTTGAATACAGTTTAAATAAGTAGGGGTGAGGGGGACAGTGGTTATATACAGTTTAAATAAGTAGGGGTGAGGGGTGCACAGTGTGTTATATACAGTTTAAATAAGTAGGGGTGAGGGGTGTACAGTGTGTTATATACAGTTTAAATAGTAGGGGGTGAGGGTTTAAATACAGTTTAAATAAGTAGGGGGTGAGGGGTGGACAGTGTGTTGTATACAGCCTAAATAACAGGGTGAGGGGTGTACAGTGTATTTTATACAGTTTAAATAAGTAGGGGTGAGGGGTGTACAGTGTGTTAATACAGTAAATAAGCAGGGGGTACAGTGTGTATATACAGTTTAAATAAGTAGGGGGTGAGGGTACAGTGTTTAACAGTTTAAATAAGTAGGGGTGAGGGTGTACAGTGTGTTATATACAGTTTAAATAAGTAGGGGGTGAGGGGTACAGTGTGTTGAATACAGTTTAAATAAGTAGGGGGTGAGGGGTGTACAGTGTGTAAATACAGTAAATAAGTAGGGGGTGAGGGGTTACAGTGTGTTATATACAGTTTAAATAAGTAGGGGGTGAGGGGTGTACAGTGTGTTATATACAGTTTAAATAAGTAGGGGTGAGGGTGTACAGTGTGTTATACAGTTTAAATAAGTAGGGGTGAGGGGTGTACAGTGTGTTGAATACAAGGGGTGATACAGTGTTGAATACAGTTTAAATAAGTAGGGGTGAGGGGTGTACAGTGTGTTATATACAGTTTAAATAACTAGGGGGTTTAACATAAGTAGGGGTGAGGGTGTACAGTGTGTTGAATACAGTTTATGAGGGGTACAGTGTTTAAATACAGTTTAAATAAGTAGGGGGTGAGGGTGTACAGTGTGTTATATACAGTTTAAATAAGTAATACAGTGTTTAACAGTTTAAATAAGTAGGGGTGAGGGGTGTACAGTGTGTTATATACAGTTTAAATAAGGGGGTGAGGGGGACAGTGGTTATATACAGTTTAAATAAGTAGGGGTGAGGGGTACAGTGTGTTAGTTTATGTACAAATAAGTAGGGGTGAGGGTGTACAGTGTTACAGTACAGTTTTAGGGGGTGAGGGGGTACAGTGTTATATACAGTTTAAATAAGTAGGGGGTGAGGGTGTACAGTGTGTTATATACAGTTTAAATAAGGGGTGAGGGGTGTACAGTGTGGACAGTGTAGGGGTATACAGTGTGTTATTTAAATAAGTAGGGGTGAGGGGTGTACAGTGTTATATACAGTTTAGGGGGTGATACAGTTTAAATAAGTAAATAAGTAGGGGTGAGGGTGTACAGTGTGTTATATACAGTTTAAATAAGTAGGGGTGAGGGGTGTACAGTGTGTTATATACAGTTTAAATAAGTAGGGGGTGAGGGGTGTACAGTGTGTTATATACAGTTTAAATAAGTAGGGGGGTACAGTGTGTTATATACAGTTTAAATAAGTAGGGGTGAGGGTGGACAGTGTGTATATATACATAAATAAGTAGGGGGTGAGGGGTACAGTGTGTTATAAAGTTTAAATAAAGTAGGGGGTGTTATATACAGTTTTAAATAAGTAGGGGGTGAGGGGTACAGTGTGTTATATAAATAAGTAGTGAGGGGTTAAATAAGTAGGGGTGAGAGGGTGTACAGTGTGTTATATACAGTTTAAATAAGTAGGGGTGGGGTGTGTTGAATACAGGTGGGGGTGAGGGGTACAGTGTGTTGAATACAGTTTAAATAGGGGTGAGGGGGTGGGTGAGGGGTGAGGGGTACAGTGTGTTATATACAGTTTAAATAAGTAGGGGGTGAGGGGTGGACAGTGTGTTATATACAGTTTAAATAAGTAGGGGTGAGGGGTGTACAGTGTGTTGAATACAGTTTAAATAAGTAGGGGGTGAGGGGTGTACAGTGTGTTATATACAGTTTAAATAAGTAGGGGGTGAGGGGTGTACAGTTGAATACAGTTATAGGGGTAGTGTGTTTATATACAGTTTTAAAGGGGGTGAGGGGTACAGTGTGTTGAATACAGTTTAAATAAGGGGTGAGGGGTACAGTGTGTTATATACAGTTTAAATAAGTAGGGGTGAGGGTGTACAGTGTGTTATATACAGTTTAAATAAGTAGGGGTGAGGGGTGTACAGTGTGTTATATACAGGTAGGGGTGAGGGGTACAGTGTGTGAATACAGTTTAGGGGTGAGGGGTACAGTGTTTAAATAAATAAGTAGGGGGTGAGGGGGTGTACAGTGTGTTATATACAGTTTAAATAGTTTAGGGGGTGAGGGTACAGTGTGTTGAATACAGTTTAAATAAGTAGGGGGAGGGGTGTACAGTGTGTTGAATACAGTTTAAATAAGTAGGGGTGAGGGGTACAGTTTAAATAAATAAAGGGGGTGAGGGGTGACAGTGGTTGAATACAGTTTGAGGGGGAGGGGTGTACAGTGTGTTATATACAGTTTAAATAAGTAGGGGTGAGGGTGTACAGTGTGTTATATACAGTTTAAATAAGGGGGGTGAGGGGTGTACAGTGTGTTGAATACAGTTTAAATAAGTAGGGGTGAGGGGTACAGTGTGTTATACAGTTTAAATAAGTAGGGGGTGAGGGGTGTACAGTGTGTTATATACAGTTTAAATAAGGGTGGGGTGTACAGTGTGTTATATACAGTTTAAATAAGTAGGGGTGAGGGTGGACAGTGTGTTGAATACAGTTTTAAATACAGTTGAATACAGTTTAGGGGTGAGGGGTGTACAGTGGTTATATACAGTTTAAATAAGTACAGGGTGTACAGTGTATAAACAAGAGGGGTGATACAGTTTAACAGTTTAAATAAGTAGGGGGTGAGGGTGTACAGTGTGTTATATACAGTTTAAATAAGCAGGGGTGATACAGTTTAAATAAGTAGGGGTGAGGGGTGTACAGTGTGTTGAATACAGTTTAAATAAGTAGGGGGTGAGGGTGTACAGTGTGTTATATACAGTTTAAATAAGTGAGGTGACAGTGTGAGTTTAAATAAGTAGGGGGTGAGGGACAGTGTGTTATATACAGTTTAGGGGGTACAGTTTAAAAGTAGGGTGAGGGTGTGTGAATACAGTTTAAAAAGTAGGGGTGAGGGGTGTACAGTGTGTTATATACAGTTTAAATAAGTAGGGGTGAGGGGTACAGTGTGTTGTATACAGTTTAAATAAGTAGGGGTGAGGGGTGTACAGTGTGTTGAATACAGTTTAAATAAGTAGGGGTGAGGGGGGTGTGTTATATACAGTTTAAATGTGAGGGGTGTACAGTGTTATACACATATACAGTTTAAATACAGTTTAAATAAGGGGTGAGGGGTACAGTGTGTTATATACAGTTTAAATAAGTAGGGGGTGAGGGTGTACAGTTATATACAGTTTAAATAAGTAGGGGTGAGGGGTACAGTGTGTTAATACAGTTTAAATAAGTAGGGGTGAGGGGTGTACAGTGTGTTATATACAGTTTAAATAAGTAGGGGTGAGGGTGGACAGTGTGTTATATACATTTAAATAAGTAGGGGTGAGGGTGTACAGTGTGTTATATACAGTTTAAATAAGTAGGGGGTGAGGGGTGTACAGTGTGTTATATACAGTTTAAATAAGTAGGGGAGTGAGGGGTTTAAATACAGTTTAGGGGTGAGGGGTGTACAGTGTGTTATATACAGTTTAAATAAGTAGGGGGTGAGGGGTGTACAGTGTGTTATATACAGTTTAAATAAGTAGGGGGTGAGGGGTGTACAGTGTGTTGAATTAAATAGGGGGTGAGGGTGTACAGGTTGGTAAATAAGAGGGGTGTACAGTGTGTTATATACAGTTTTTAAATAAGTAAGTAGGGGTGAGGGGTGTACAGTGTGTTATATACAGTTTAAATAAGTAGGGGTGAGGGTGTACAGTGTGTTATATACAGTTTAAATAAGTAGGGGTGAGGGGCACAGTGTGTTAATACAGTTTAAATAAGTAGGGGTGAGGGTACAGTTATATACAGTTTAAATAAGTAGGGGGTGAGGGGTGTACAGTGGTTATACAGTTTAAATAAGTAGGGGGTGAGGGGTACAGTGTGTTATATACAGTTTAAAATAAGTAGGGGTGAGGGGTTTAAATAAGTAGGGGGTGAGGGGTGTACAGTGTAATATATAACAGTTTAAATACAGTAGGGGGTGAGGGTGGACAGTGTGTTATATACAGTTTAAATAAGTAGGGGTGAGGGGTGTACAGTATATACATAGGGGGTACAGTGTTAAATAGTATACAGTTTAAATAAGAGGGGTGAGGGGTGTACAGTGTGTTATATACAGTTAAATAATAGGGGTGAGGGGTGTACAGTGTGTTGAATACAGTTTAAATAAGTAGGGGGTACAGTGTGTTATATACAGTTTAAATAAGTAGGGGTGAGGGGTACAGTGTGTTATATACAGTTTAAATAGGGGTGAGGGTAGTGGGGTTTGAGGGGTGTACAGTGTGTTATATACAGTTTAAATAAATAAGTAGGGGGTGCACAGTGTTGTTATATACAGTTTAAATAAGTAGGGGTGAGGGGTGTACAGTGTGTTATATACAGTTTAAATAAGTAGGGGGTGAGGGGTGTACAGTGTGTTATATACAGTTTAAATAAGTAGGGGGTGTACAGTGTGTTATATACAGTTTAAATAAGTAGGGGTGAGGGGTGCACAGTGTATTATATACAGTTTAAATAAGTAGGGGTGAGGGTGTACAGTGTGTTATATACAGTTTAAATAAGTAGGGGTGAGGGTGTACAGTGTGTTAGGGGGGTATACAGTTTAAATAAGTAGGGGGTGAGGGGTGTACAGTGTGTTATATACAGTTTAAATAAGTAGGGGTGAGGGGTGTACAGTGTGTTGAATACAGTTTAAATAAGTAGGGGTGAGGGTGTACAGTGTGTTATACATACAAGTTTAAATACAGTTTTAAATAAGTAGGGGTGAGGGTGTACAGTGTGTTGAATACAGTTTAAATTAGGGGTGAATACAGTAGTTTTAAAGTAGGGGTGAGGGGTGTACAGGGTTATATAGGGGTGTACAGTGTGTTGAATACAGTTTAAATAAGTAGGGGTGAGGGGTGTACAGTGTGTTATATACAGTTTAAATAAGTAGAGGGTGGACAGTGTGTTGTACACATTTAAATAAGTAGGGGTGACAGTGTGTTATATACAGTTTAAATAAGTAGGGGGTGAGGGTGTACAGTGTGTTGAATACAGTTTAAATAAGTAGGGGTGAGGGTGTACAGTGTGTTATATACAGTTTAAATAAGTAGGGGGTGAGGGTGTACAGTGTGTTATATACAGTTTAAATAAGTAGGGGTGAGGGTGTACAGTGTGTTGAATACAGTTTAAATAAAGGGGGTGAGGGGTGTACAGTGTGTTGATATACAGTTTAAATAAGTAGGGGGTGAGGGTGTACAGTGTGTTATATACAGTTTAAATAAGTAGGGGTGAGGGGTGTACAGTGTGAATACAGTTTTAGGGGGTGAGGGGTACAGTGTGTTATTTAAATAAGATATACAGGGGGTGAGGGTGTACAGTGTGTTATATACAGTTTAAATAAGTAGGGGGTGAGGGTGTACAGTGTGTTATATACAGTTTAAATAAGTAGGGGGTGAGGGTGTACAGTGTGTTATATACAGTTTAAATAAGTAGGGGTGAGGGTGTACAGTGTGTTATACAGTTTAAATAAGTAGGGGTGAGGGGTGTACAGTGTGTTATATACAGTTTAAATAAGTAGGGGTGAGGGTGTACAGTGTGTTGTATACAGTTTAAATAAGTAGGGGTGAGGGGTACAGTGTGTTATATACAGTTTAAATAAGTAGGGGGTGAGGGTGTACAGTGTGTTATATACAGTTTAAATAAGTAGGGGGTGAGGGTGTACAGTGTGTTATATACAGTTTAAATAAGTAGGGGTGAGGGGTGTACAGTGTGTTATATACAGTTTAAATAAGTAGGGGGTGAGGGTGTACAGTGTGTTATATACAGTTTAAATAAGTAGGGGTGAGGGTGTACAGTGTGTTGAATACAGTTTAAATAAGTAGGGGTGAGGGGTGACAGTGTGTTTATACAGTTTAAATAAGTAGGGGTGAGGGGTGTACAGTGTGTTATATACAGTTTAAATAAGTAGGGGGTGAGGGTGTACAGTGTGTTATATACAGTTTAAATAAGTAGGGGTGAGGGGTGTACAGTGTGTTGATATACAGTTTAAATAAGTAGGGGTGAGGGGTGTACAGTGTGTTATATACAGTTTAAATAAGTAGGGGGTGAGGGGTGTACAGTGTGTTATATACAGTTTAAATAAGTAGGGGGTGAGGGGTGTACAGTGTGTTATATACAGTTTAAATAAGTAGGGGGTGAGGGTGTACAGTGTGTTATATACAGTTTAAATAAGTAGGGGGTGAGGGTGTACAGTGTGTTATATACAGTTTAAATAAGTAGGGGGTGAGGGTGTACAGTGTGTTATATACAGTTTAAATAAGTAGGGGGTGAGGGGTGTACAGTTGTTATATACAGTTTAAATAAGTAGGGGTGAGGGTGTACAGTGTGTTGAATACAGTTTAAATAAGTAGGGGGTGAGGGGTGTACAGTGTGTTATATACAGTTTAAATAAGTAGGGGTGAGGGGTGTACAGTGTGTTATATACAGTTTAAATAAGTAGGGGGTGAGGGGTGTACAGTGTGTTATATACAGTTTAAATAAGTAGGGGTGAGGGGTGGACAGTGTGTTATATACAGTTTAAATAAGTAGGGGTGTGAGGGTGGACAGTGTGTTATATACAGTTTAAATAAGTAGGGGTGAGGGGTGGACAGTGTGTTATATACAGTTTAAATAAGTAGGGGTGAGGGGGTACAGTGTGTTGAATACAGTTTAAATAAGTAGGGGGTGATATGTGTTATATACAGTTTAAATAAGTAGGGGTGGGGTGTACAGTGTGTGTACAGTGTGTTATATACAGTTTAAATAAGTAGGGGGTGAGGGGTGTACAGTGTGTTATATACAGTTTAAATAAGTAGGGGGTGAGGGGTGTACAGTGTGTTATATACAGTTTAAATAAGTAGGGGTGAGGGGTGTACAGTGTGTTATATACAGTTTAAATAAGTTGGGGGGTGAGGGGTGTACAGTGTGTTATATACAGTTTAAATAAGTAGGGGGTGAGGGTGTACAGTGTGTTATATACAGTTTAAATAAGTAGGGGGTGAGGGTGTACAGTGTGTTATATACAGTTTAAATAAGTAGGGGGTGAGGGTGTACAGTGTGTTATATACAGTTTAAATAAGTAGGGGGTGAGGGTGTACAGTGTGTTATATACAGTTTAAATAAGTAGGGGGTGAGGGGTGTGTTGAATACAGTTTAAATAAGTAGGGGGTGAGGGTGTACAGTGTGTTAATACAGTTTAAATAAGTAGGGGGTGAGGGGTGTACAGTGTGTTATATACAGTTTAAATAAGTAGGGGGTGAGGGGTGTACAGTGTGTTATATACAGTTTAAATAAGTAGGGGTGAGGGTGTACAGTGTGTTATATACAGTTTAAATAAGTAGGGGGTGAGGGGTGTACAGTGTGTTATATACAGTTTAAATAAGTAGGGGGTGAGGGTGTACAGTGTGTTATATACAGTTTAAATAAGTAGGGGTGAGGGTGTACAGTGTGTTATATACAGTTTAAATAAGTAGGGGGTGAGGGTGTACAGTGTGTTATATACAGTTTAAATAAGTAGGGGGTGAGGGGTGTACAGTTGAATACAGTTTAAATAAGTAGGGGTGAGGGTGTACAGTGTGTTGATATACAGTTTAAATAAGTAGGGGTGAGGGGTGTACAGTGTGTTAATACAGTTTAAATAAGTAGGGGTGAGGGGTGTACAGTGTGTTATATACAGTTTAAATAAGTAGGGGGTGAGGGTGTACAGTGTGTTGAATACAGTTTAAATAAGTAGGGGTGAGGGTGTACAGTGTGTTATATACAGTTTAAATAAGTAGGGGTGAGGGTGTACAGTGTGTTATATACAGTTTAAATAAGTAGGGGTGAGGGTGTACAGTGTGTTATATACAGTTTAAATAAGTAGGGGTGAGGGTGTACAGTGTGTTATATACAGTTTTTAAGTTTAAATAAGTAGGGGGTGAGGGGTGTACAGTGTGTTGAATACAGTTTAAATAAGTAGGGGGTGAGGGGTGTACAGTGTGTTGTATACAGTTTAAATAAGTAGGGGGTGAGGGGTGTACAGTGTGTTATATACAGTTTAAATAAGTTGGGGGTGAGGGGTGTACAGTGTGTTATATACAGTTTAAATAAGTAGGGGGTGAGGGGTGTACAGTGTGTTATATACAGTTTAAATAAGTAGGGGGTGAGGGGTGTACAGTGTGTTGAATACAGTTTATATAAGTAGGGGGTGAGGGGTGTACAGATTCATAACAAACGGGCATTTGATCTAACCTATTGGAACTAGACTCTCCCACACTCTTTGGTCGTTACTTCCTCTGTCTAAAAGACTCAGTCTGATGTTCTCCACACCCGACAGGCAGTCTAAAAACACCTGAAATGTGGGGTGGAAGTTTGGGCTGTAGTCATAGTCTAACTGCCCACTCTGAAACACAAGATGAAAAATAATATTAGCCAAATGTAGACAGTAACAGAGAGATAGAATTACTGTAGCTGGACATATAGCACATAGAACATTTTTCTTGTGGGAACTTCCTGGTGTCAGGTACATGCACATAAAAACCACACATCAAACCCAACACCACAAACCAGTAGTAGCACATTACAAAGGAATACTTACACTGAGTGTACAAAACATTAAGGACACCTTCCTAACAGTTTTGTCAAGTTGGCTGGATGTCCTTTGGGTGGTGGATCATTCTTGATACACACGGTAAACTGTTGAGCGTGAAAAACCCAGCTGTTTTGCAGTTCTTGACACAAGCCAACTACTGTACCATACCCTGTTCAAAGGCACTTAAATATTTTGTCTTGCCCATTCACCCTCTGAAAGGCACATTCAATGGCCCATTCACCCTCTGAAAGGCACATTCAATGGTCCATTCACCCTCTGAATGGCACACATACACAATCCATATCTGAATTGTCTCAA